>NC_061096.1:36473663-36517795 GCF_015104395.2 Macrobrachium nipponense
CCATTTTTTCCTCCCAATCCATTTTTAACCTGATCCTTTTACTCCCGATCCATTTTTACTCCCAATCCATTTTTAACTACGCTCCATTTTTACCTCAATCCATTTTAAGCCCGATCCATTTTCACCCTGGATCCAATTTTATCCCGATCCATTTTTAACCCATCCATATTTATCCCCTATCCATTACCACCCCTGATCCATTTTTACCCTGATTCAATTTTATCCCAATCCATTTTTACCCTTGATCCATTTTCACCCCGATCCATTTTTACTCTGATCCATCTTCACCCCTATTCATTTTTACCCTGATCTATTTTTAACCCTGATCCATTTTTAACCCCGATCCAATTTTTACCCCGATCAATTTTTACCCCAATCCATTTGTACCCCAATCTATTTTTATCCCCTATCCATTTTTACCCCCGATCCTTCTATTCCCCTAATCATTGTTACCTTTATCCATTTTTACCCCTGATCTATTTTTACCCATGATCTATTTTTACCCCTGATCTGTTTTTATCACTGAGCTATTTTTACTCTGATCCATTTTTATTCTTGATCCATTTATACTCTATCCATTTTTACCCTGATCCCTTTTTACTCTTGATCCATTTTTACCCCTGATCCATTTTACCCTAATCCATTTTTACTCCCGATCCATTTTTACCCCCGTTCCATTTTTACCACCGATCCATTTTTACCCTACCCCCGATCCATTTTTATACCCCCGATCCATTTATACCCCTGATCCATTTTTACTCCTGATCCATTTTTACCTAGATCCATTATTACCCCAATCCATTTCTACTCTGATCAAATTTTATCTCATATATTTTTACCCCACCCGCTAATTTTTGACACCCATTCATTTTACCCTCAATCCATTTTTACCCATGATCCATTTTTACCAATTATCTATTTTTACCAATGATCTATTTTTACCCCATCCATTTTTATCCCCGATCCAATTTTTCCCCAATCTATTTTTGCCCCCTATCCATTTTTACTCCCGATCCATTTTCACTCTTGATCAATTTTTACCCCCGATCCATTGTTACCCCGATCTATTTTTTCCCTGTTCCATTGTTACCCCCGATCCATTGTTACCCCTGATCCATTTTACCCCCAATCTATTTTTACCTCCTATCCATTTTTACACCCCAAATCCAATTTTTACCTCCTATCCATTTTTACCCCTAATCTATTTTTACCCCTGATCTATTTTTACTCCTGATCTATTTTTACCCCTGATCTATTTTTACCCAGATCCATTTATACTCCCAATCCATTTTTACCCTGATCTATTTTCCAATGCATTTTTACTCCCAATCTATTTTTACCTTCTGTCCATTTTTACCCCTGATCCATTTTTTACCCCCTATCCATTTTTACCCCCAATCTATTTGTACCCTGATCCATTTGTACCCTGATCCATTTTCCAATCCAGTTTTACTCCCAATCTATTTTTACTCCCAATTCATTTTTACCCTGATTTATTTTTAACCCAGATCAATTTTTACCGCCGATCCATTTTTACCCCAATCCATTTGTACCCCAATCTATGTTTATCCCCTATCCATTTTTACCCCCGATCCTTCTATTCCCCTAATCATTTTTACCCTTATCCATTTTTACCCCTGATCTATTTTTACCCCTGATCTATTTTTACCACTAATCTATTTTGACTGATCCATTTTTATCCCTAGTCCATTTATACTCTATCCATTTTTACCCTGATCCCTTTTAACCCTGCGTCCATTTTTACCCCTGATCCATTTTTACCCCTGTCAATTCTCTGATTCATTTTTACCCCAATCCATTTTACCCTAATCCATTTTTACTCACGATCCATTTTTACCACCGATCCATTTTTACCCCCGATCCATTTTTATACTGATCCATTTTTATTATTCGATCATGACCCTCGATCCATTTTGACCTCGATCCATTTTTACTCCGATCAAATTTTATCTCATATATTTTTACCCCCGATTCATTTTTACCCTCAATCGATTTTTACCCACAATCCATTTTCACCAATGATCTCTACCCTGAATTTTTTACTCCATCCATTATTATCCCCGATCCATTTTTACCCCAGTCCATTTTTTTCCCCCTACCCATTTTTACCCCTGATCCATTTTAAAACCCCCCGATCCAATTTTAATCCCCGGATCCATTTTTTTACCCCCGAATCCCATTTTTTTCCCTTTGATCCAATTTTTACCCTCGGATCCATTTTTACCCCTGATCTATTTTTAAACCAATTATAGACCGATTTTCCATTTTATTTCCCCTAAGCCCATTTATACTTCTATCCATTTTTACCCTTTTTTGACCCTTTTTAACCCCTGCGTCCATTTTTTACCCCTGTCAATTCTCTGATTCATTTTTACCCCAATCCATTTTACCCTTAATCCATTTTTACCCCTCACGATTCCATTACCACCGAATTTTTCCCCCAAATTACCCCCTTTTGATCCATTTTTACCCCTGGAAAAAATCCCATTTATTACCCCTGATCCATTTTTACCCTCGATCCTTTATTTTACCCCTGATCCAATACCCCTTTTGAATCCATTTATACCCCTGATTCCATTTTTACTCGATCCATTTTGACCTCGATCCATTTTGACCTCGATCCATTTTTACCCCCGATCCATTTTTAATCCCGATCCATTTTTACCTCCATCCATTTTTACCCCAACCCATTTTTACTCCGATCAAATTTACTCCTATAATATTTTTTAACCCTGATTCATTTTTACCCCCGATTTCATTTTTTACCCTTAATCCCTTTTTACCCACATTAACATTTTTTTACCCATGAATTCCATTTTTCACAAGATTCCTTTATTTTTACTCCATCCATTTTTTATCCCCGATCCATTTTTACCCCAGTCCATTTTTTGCCCCCGATCCATACCCCCGATTTCCCATTTTTACGAATCCAATTGTTACCCCAAATCAACCTTTTTCCCCTTTTTATATTTTTACCCACCCCCGATCCATTTTTACTCGATCCATTTTTACTGATCCATACCCCCGATCTATTTTTACCCCCGATCTATACCCTTTTTCCCCCTGATCTATTTTTACCCCTATCTCCTGATCTATTTTTACCCACTGATCTTTTAACCCCGATCTATTTTTACGATCCTTTTTATGGACCCCCGATCTATACCCATCCCCATTTTTTCCCCCTTTTTTTCCCCCGATCTGTTTTTTCCCCCCTTTTTGATCTGTTTTTCTCCTGATCTATACCCCCCGATCTACTCCTTTGATCTATTTTCTGATCCATTTTTTACCCCATATCCATTTTTACCTCCAATCTATTTTGACCAGTGATCTATTTTTACCCCTGATCTATATTTACCGGCCCCGATCCATTGTTTACCCCTACCCCCGCCCCAATCCATTTTTGTTTTTTAACCCACGAATTTCCTATTCCCAAGCCCATTCACCCCCAATCCCTTTTTACCCCCGATCCATTTTTACCCCTAATCTATTTTTACCTCCTATCCATTTTTAACCTAGATCCATTTATTACCTCCTATCCATATTTACCCCAATATTTTTACCCCTGATCTATTTTAACCCCCAATCTATTTTTACCCCCAATCTATTTTTACCCAGATCCATTTTCCCGATCTATTTTTACCCCTGTCCATTTTTACAGACCAAATCCGATCCATTTTTACACCAAATCTGTTTTTACCTTCTATTTTTACCCCTGATCCATTTTTAACCTAGATCCATTTTTTACCCCCTATCCATTTTTACCCCCTATTCATTTTTACCACCAATCTATTTTTACCCCCAATCTATTTTTACCCCTGATCTATTTTTACTCCCGATCTATTTTTACCCCTGATCCATTTTTACCCAGATCCATTTTTACCCTCGATCCATTTTTACCCCAAAACATTTGTACCCCCGTTCCTGGTATATTTAACCCCTGATCCATTTTTATCCCCAATCCATTTTACCCACAATCCATTTGTACCTTAATCCAATTTTACCCCCGATCCATTTTTAACCCCACCACGATCCCTTATCTTATTTTTTCACCACCCCTTATCATATTTTACCCCTGATCTATTTTTACCCTATTCCATTTTTACCCCCATCCATTTATACCCCCTATCCATTTTTACCCCGATCCCTTTTTACCCTCGATCCATTTTTACGCTCTATCTATTTTTACCTGAAACCATTTGCTGATTCATTTTTACAGCTGATCCATTTTCACCAGCAATCCATTTTTATTCCAATCCATTTTTACCCCCAAACCCCGATCATTTTTAACCCACGATCCCACGATCCATTTTTACCCCCGATCCAGTTTTACCCCCAATCCATTTTCACCCTCGATCCGTTTTTACCCTCGATCCGTTTTTACTCAGACTAATTTTTACCCCTGATTCATTTTTACCCCCAAACAATTATTACCCACGATACATTTTTACCCCGGATCCATTTGTATCCCAATCTATTTTTACCCCCTATTCATTTTTACCCATGATCTATATTTACCGCCGATCCATTTTTACCCCTTATCTATTTTACCCCTGATCTATTTTTACCCCATCCATTTTTACCTCCGATCCATTTATACCTCCGATCCACTTTTACCCTGATCCATTTTCCAATCTACTGTTACCGCGAACCATTTGTACCCCCATTCCATTGTTACCCCTGATCCATTTGAGGGCCTCAGAACCACAAGGTGGTAAACGCCACTTTAAAAAATGAGTAAATTGCCCTCAAAGTCTAGCATTCATTACTCTGCTTCTAAGAAAGATATTGATTTAAACTAAGTTTCACATGAAAGCCCTACCCTTTATAAATTTTTGGTGAAAACAAAAAATTTAAAAAAAAAAATTGTGGGTGCGCGTTGTGCGCTAGCATTCAAAATGTGCTCCTAACCCCCTCACATTTGTGTATATTGTATTCATAACCAGCACTTAAACCATAATTAAATGTGTAAAAGGATAATAAAGTGTTATTATATTCGTGTTATAACAGCAATAGATGTAATAATAATAATAATAATAATAATAATAATAATAATAATAATAATAATAATAATATAAAAATAATATCAATAATAATGTCAATACAGTAATATTGGTTAATAATAATTGAAATAATAATATAATAAAATGGAATAATTAAAATCTGCACTCCCATGATGGATGTTATAATCATGGATGTTATAATAATAATAATAATAATAATAATAATAATAATAATAATAATAATAATGATAATAATAATAATAGGAGTATTGATAATAATATTATTAATGATAATAGCAAATAATAATGATAATACGGTAATATTAGTAATTATAATGTTGACCATGATAACATTCCATCATCATAATGTTTAGCCAGTAAAATAATCATCACCAATATTATAATAATAATCAAACACAAAAAAAAATTATAGAAAAATAATACTACTACGCTCACTACTACTTCTCTAAGAAGAGCAAATATTTTAATCTGTACTCACCATGAAAATACTGTACATCCGCTAAAGAACTTTAAAATATAGGGAGGTGGGGAATGTAAACAGTAACGGAGATTGTAAACTGTGCAGGGTGATTGGCCGACACTTACGGGCGCCTTATGGGAAAAATGCTGATTGGCTTACAACTGACTACCCGCTTAGTGACGCGCACTCTCATTGGCTCACTCTTGAGCTACGCACGTGCTTCCTTGTGGTTCTAACTTAGCTCTTATGAGGCTGTAACCTCCGCGCGACACAAAGTTCATTCATGTAGACAAAATCGATAATTCCTACTGCTCAAGTAGGGATTTCGACTGTTTTGAAACTCCTGAATAGCATAGAAATGCAACAAATAGACAGAGGAAACGTTGCCAAATCTACTGGTACTCTAACTCAATATTGGTGGGGGTGGCATTTACAACTCAGTGGTTCTGAGGCCCTCATTTTTACCCCCGATCCGTTTGCACCCCAATCTATTTTTACCTCCTATCCATTTTTACCCCTGATCCATTTTTTACCCCAATCCATTATGACCCCCAGGTCTATTTATGCCCTGATCTATTTTTGCCCCTTATCTATTTTTACTCCCAATCTAATTTTACCCAGATCCATTTTCTGATCCATTTTTACCCAGATCCATTTTTACCCCGAGTCCATTCTTACCCCAAATCCATTTTTACTCCAATCCATTTTTACCCCCGATCCATTTTTACTCTGATCCATTCTTAACCCCGTTCCATTTTTACACCTAATCCGTTTTTACCCTGATCCATTTTGAACCACAATCCATTTTTACCCCCGTTCCATTTTACCCCCAACCCATTTTTACCCCAATCTGTTTTTACCCCAATCCGTTTTTACCCATTTTCCCCCTGATCCATTTTTACCCCGATCAGTATTTACCTTGATCCATATTCACCCCTGGTCCATTTTTACCCCCAGTCAATTTTTTAACCCGATCCATTTTTATTCCGATCCATTTTTATCCCGATACATTTTTACTCCCGATCCATTTTTATCCCAATCCATTTTTATTCTGATCCATCTTTACCACCGATACATTTTTACCCCCGATCCATTTTAACCCCAGATCCATTTTTACTAGATCCATTTTAACCCCAGATCCATTTTTACTAGATCCATTTTTACCCCTGATACATTTTTATCACGATCCATTTTTACCCTTATTCATTTTTACCCTTTTCATTTTTACCCTGATCCATTTTTACCCATTCCATTTTTACCCCGATCCATTTTTACCCCAAACCATTTTCACCCGTATCCATATTTGCCCCTGATTCATTTTTATCCTTGATCCATTTTTACCCCGATCCATTTTTACCCTGATCTATTTTTAACCCTGATCCATTTTTATCCCTGATCCATTTTCCCCCAAATCCATTTTCAACACAATCCATCTGTACCCTAATCTATTTTTACCCCCTATCCATTTTTACCCCCGATCCATTTTTACCCCTTATCTATCTTTAGCCCTATCTATTTTTACTCTGATCCATTTTTACCCTCGATCCATTTTTACCCCTTATCTATCTTTAGCCCTATCTATTTTTACTCTGATCCATACCCCTCGTCCATTTTTTACCCCTTATCTATCTTTAGCCCTATCTATTTTTACTCTGATCCATTTTTACCCTGGATCCATTTTTACCCCTAATCCATTTTTACCCTGAGCCATTTTTACTCTTGATCCATTTTTACTGCTGATCCATTTTAACCCTCGGTCCATTTTTACCCCAATCCATTTTTACCCCCGATCCAGTTTTACCCCGATCCAGTTTTACTGCGATCCATTTTTACTGCGATCCATTTTTACTGCGATCCATTTTTACCACGATCCATTTTTACTGTGATCCATTTTTACCCCGATCCATTTTTACCCTTGATACATTTTTACCCTCGATTCTTTTTTACCCCCAATCCATTTTCACCCCGATCCATATTTCTATTTTTACCCCCAATCTATTTTTATCCCCAATCTATTTTTATCCACGATCCATTTTTCTTCCCTATCTATTTTTACAATCTTTTTATTTTTATCCCCCGCCCATCCTTTTTATTTGTATTTTTCCCACCCTTTTTTTATCATCCCTTTTTCCCCCATCCGCCTTTTATCCCCATCCCATTTTCTTGTTTTTTTACCCCCCGATCCATTTTGACCCTTGATCCATTTTTACCCTTGATCCATTTTTACCCCTTGAAATCCATTTTTTACCCTTGATCCATTTTACCCCCTACGATCCATTTTTGACCCCCGATCCATTTTTATGCTAATCCATTTTTACTCCCCATCCATTTTTACCTTGATCCATTTTTACCCTCGATCCATTTTTACTCCCCATCCATGTTTACCTTGATCCATTTTTACCCTTGATCCATTTTTTACCCTTCCCAATCGATCCGATTTTTCCATTTTTTTACCCTGATTCCATTTTTTATTTTTACCCCAAATCCATTTTTACCTTGATCAATTTTTTCCCTCAATCCATTTTTACCCCCAATCCATTTGCAACCCCGATCCATTTGTACCCCAATCTATTTTTACCCCTTATTCATTTTTAGCTTCCAATCCCTTATTACCCCTGATTCATTTTTACCCCTATCCATTTATACCCTTGATCCATTTTTACTAGATCCATTTTTATCCCTGATCCAATTTTACCCCTGATCCATTTTCCCATCCATTTTTACCCTCAATCCTTTTGTACCCTAACCTATTTTTGCCCGTTATCCATTTTTACCCTGATTCATTTTTACTAGGTTATCCCAGTCCCATTTTTTGGGACCCCAATTTTTCCATCCGGTTTAATCCATTTCCGGATTTTTTAAACCCCGGATCGAGTATTTTTACCCCCAGTCTATTGTTACCCTGATCCATTTTTTACCCGGGGTGATTCCTAAAAAATGTTTAATGTACCCAGTTCCAATATTGTTACCACCCATTTCTACCATTTTTACCCCTGATCCATTTTCATTCCTTATTTATTTGTACGCCGTTCCATTTTTATCCCCAATCCATTTTACCTACAATCCATTTTTACCTCCGATCCCTATTTACCCCTGATCTATTTTATCCCTGATCCATTTTACCCAGATTCTTTTTTACCCCCGATCCTCTATTCACCTTTGATTCATTTTTACCCCGATCCATTCTACTCCCAATCCATTTTTTACCCCGATCCATTTTCTACTCCCCATCCATTTTTACCCCGATCCATTTCTACTCCCAATCCATTTTTACCCCCAATCCATTTTTACCCAGATCCATTTTTAACCCCAATCCATTTATACCCCGATCCAATTTTACCCCGATCCATTCATACCCCTGACACATTTTTGCCCTAGACGGCATTTGTCTTAGGCTAATGGCAAAACCCTTTCAGAGGTTTTGAAATTGCCTTGAAAAAGGCAAGCACCGGTGTGAGGAAAGCAAGATAAAGAGTATAGATAAAAGGTAAATAGCTGATAACAGCGTGCGATACCTGTATTTTCTTGATCATTCACTGACAGTCCTCAACAAGTGAACATAAGGGAATTTTTAAGTTAAAAACTTTTAATTATAACTGAAGAGAATCAAAGGCTAGTTTTGACCAACAATAACTGAAAATTGGTGGAAGTTCAGTCCACAGAATATATTATCAAACCCATAATTCTTACCCTGCTTTTTGAGAAGACCTGACTATTAATTGATGTATGGGAACAGATCATAATTTTATTGAGCCAGAAACAGTCAAATATAAACAAATTGTAAGTACCATCAGAACCGATGGGAGGACATCTAGTTTTGAGGGCTAAACCTGATATTTTTAACTAAAAAAGAGAATTGATTCGGGAAAATAAAGTAAGCATTCAGATTTTGCAGTGGAATTTAGACCCTAAGCCTTAGTTTGTCCTTAGTCCATGCAACCTGAAATTCAGCGGAATGAAAGCATAACAGAGCCTGAGGAGTTAGTGCACTCATAATAATAGCAACAAGGCCCTGGGGAAAGAAAGTGGTGGAATAATTACTATTAGTCACTTTGCCACCACCACCTGAGTTTTGTTGATTTAAATGTTGAGTTCCTAAGAATGGAAACTTCAGTTCAAAAATATGGAAGGTCCAACTGACCGCAGTAAAGTTGTGTGTGCTGTAAATACCACAAAGAGACAAAGAATGGATGACGGAAGTGCGATGATAAGTGATAGGGCAGTTGAGTAGCTCTCAAGAACTAAAGTATATTAGTGAGCTGCGATATTCCTTTATGTATTTGTTTTAAAAGTGTTTAGGATTAGGACATGAAAAATTGAGGGTACCAAGATTTTATCCTGGAAGAAAAGACCTGTGTTTTGTACATCAAAATATCCAATGCGGGTTTTTTAATTACATCAAATATTCTTACGCTTTATGTTTAGATTGCATACAATAACTCATTCTCTTTAATAGTATTTTGTATTTGTAATTTAGAATGTATACCTTGTTAAAATTGCGGGATCAATGACTTAGTCAGCAGGCAAGAGTCCAGACATTCTCGCACCTGAATGTTCAGCCACTGCATAGCTATTGATTTGCTGAATAATTCAAATGGCGTCTCGACAGAAACTCCTCTGTCACACTACAACGGAGGCGTATTGCAATTTTTAAAATTAATCTCATCGTCCATATATAGAGAAAGTACGCAAGATATCTCTAAGTTACATTTATATTTAGTTCTGTTTTTTGTGTCATGTCTTATGGTACAATTTGTATTGTATTTCTCTTGAATGGATTATATTACTAAGGCATTCAAGGTGGGGTAAATTGCAACAACAATATTTATTACAGTTTTGCATTAACATTTTTTTATGTACCTTAAGTGTCTTTGCCATACATTATCGACAATGTGCCCTGGATTTATGTGCCAAATTAATATTTTTATTCATTCAACAAATATATAGTGTATAATCGAATCGGCATATCTTGACAAATTATAACTAAAAATATATCGTGGATTTTGGTAATTGAGCAACACAAGTTATATATATATATATATATATATATATATATATATATATATATATATATATATATATATATATACACATTGTGATTTGGTAATTTATGTAACAAATTATGAGTACATTCTCTTGTCTGTATTATATATTAACACGCATAACAATGTGTTCATTGCATATGGAATCATTTATATCTTCATTAAGAAAACTGTGTAAGTAATTCGTTTAGCAATAGATCCTCTTCGTCTTTCCAGACGCAACCCACTACGCCCACTACGTCTTCAACACGTTCAAGCAGAACAACCACGGCCAGATTAGCTTCGAGGTCAGTATGCTTTATCACCAGACATTAAAAATCTTAACTTATCATTTTTTCTTTCTTTTTAACGTTTTTTTTCCACTTTTTTTTCTCCTTCCATAGCATTAACGCTGTTGTTGGTGTTGTAGTCTTTATTTGTCTTCCCCTGGGCCATATTTCGTCTTTGCTTTCCAGTTTGCATGTTAGCTCTTCAAAGCAATGATATTATAACATTGGAAAGGATTTCTTCAACTCGAAAAGTCAATGTCTCTGATAGATGGGAATGGTAATTCTGGTTTGTACTGTTGTTGTTCTTTTACTTTTTATTTTCAGGATACTGCACTATCTCTGTTTTAAACTGTTTCTTCAGACTATATTAATTTTCAAATTCATCTTCATTATTTTTGTGAATTGAAATCAGTATTTAAGAAAATTATTTATTTTTCTAAAATCACTTATAAAGAATTCAGTCCACCTTATTTACTTGAGGAAAAGCTGGTTTAGAAATTGTTGTGAGAAATGAGGAGATAAAGGTTTTTGGGAGAAGTACTTTCAAGGTCTGATAGAAGAGCAGTTAATGGCAGGGTGGTTGTTGCTGCTTTTGAGTTACAGCATTACTTTTTGTCTACTAATCTCTGGTGTGGCTCTGGGTGGGACTTCCTTTGTTATGTGCTCATGGCGCTGTCTTTTTTAGGGCTGTTGTGGGATGAGCCACTAAATAGTAACTTTTTCTGAGGTTATTTGTAACATTCCTTTTCGCGTAGTACTCATCATAAACGACTTATATGATTAATATTGGTACGGTGCTTCAAGTCATTCTTGAATCTGCATCTTTGATATTTGATTAGGTTTTGTATCTTTGATATTTGACTAGGTTTTGTTTATTCGTGCGTTTCATTTGGGTACATTTTACTGTGCAGGTAAGGAACTTCCATTTCTGATTTATTCATCAGAATAGTCCTCAGGTGTATATCAGAATGTGGCTTTATTAGTTTTTCGGTATAGTTCATCTCAGTAGTTTTACTGTCACAGTAGGTGTTAATTTTCGTTTCCAATTTTCTTTATAACAAATATTTTAACGTACGTTTTGTTTTTCACAGCATTTTCATCTATAACTGCCCCTTTACTTGTGATACTCCGTTGTTTTATTGCGTACTAAAACTCCGTGTGGGTATCTAGAGCACTTTCCAACCCATACATATTTCCTAAATTAGTCTTCCAGCCCAAAGAAAATAAGTCAGACCTTCCCTCCTGTTCCCCAGACCCCTCTTCTGCCGTCATATAAAAGATTAAACGATAATGTAATGAATACTTGAATACCTATGCACTCCGTGCTTTGGCCGAGTCTTTAAAATTTCAGGAGTTACTTCGGGACATGTCCAGGATGAAGCTTAAAAGCCTCCATTTATAACCGGCAGAAGAAATTCCTATATAAATCGCGGCGAGGGGAGGAGGGTGGGGGAGAGAGAATGCGTGCTTATCCAGACTCCTGTAAAATATCTATTTGACTTCCTAGATGTGCTAACATTTCTGGCGTGTTTGTGAACATCTGAAGTCCTAGAAAAATCATACGGGGAGAGAGAGACGGTTGAGGAGAGGTGAGCGAATTACGAGGTTCTATTGTAACAGGGATACCTAAGAGTTTGTGCGCTGCCAGAGTCGTAGAGAACCATACTCAGAGAGAGAGAGAGAGAGAGAGGGTGCAACGGTGGAAGGGTGCTGTAGATTCAGTGGCTAATGTTCAGCTAGAAAGGAAAGACCTTTCTTATTTGCGGTCTTCGAGACCATTCTCAGCTCGGCGGGGTTGAAAATTCAAGAGAGCCTTTCCTGACTAAAGTTTGTCCGGTTTCTGTCTTAGCTTGTCTTCCTGCAGTTCTTACGTTCACATAAGGTACTATAGCTTCGTAGATGGGTACCTGGCTAGAGCCTCTCCCTATTTTTTTTTTTTTTTTTTTTATTTGGCAGCCTTATGTTGTCTGTGATTGTTCGCCCAACCATTCTCAGATCAGCATCAGCGTGTATTCATTAACATTAGCAACAGTCAAGAGTTTTTGTTGAGTGCATTGTTTAGCTCCTGATTCTTCATTGGTGTATATATTAGTGCAGATCAGATTTTGGTGCACCTTTGTTGTTGTTGAATGCACATTTCATTCTCTCATATCCACTTGAAAAGTATTTTCAGAAAAGTCATTTAACTTTGGAAATAAACTTTTTTTTTTTAAAAGTTGTTCAGTTGACACAGACCACTTCCATGGTGTAGTAATACATATAATTTATTCAAAATTTCACTGTTCAAAAAATCTTTTTGTGTTGAAATAATTTCATCCCTTCGTGAATTTATTCATTTTTTAGATATCTCATTCATCAGAGAAGGGGGTTTAGCAGCGAGTAACTCCAAGCCTCAAATGAATGGTCTATTTAATGTATATTTCAATACACCGACTTATTTTGGCAGTGCATAAATTTAACATTTGTGGCTGCGGCCTTAATGGCATGGTATTATGTCTATTTTTGCTTCATTTGAATATTATTTTTCGTTACTCTGGATTCCATCTACCTGCTTCATAATTCAACTTCATCACCCATCTCATCACTATTGGAGAATAAATGATAATAAACACAAGAGTATGACACGTGGTAAAGTCTGGTATTGTAAATTTTTGGAATCCAAAATGATCGACAATGATAGAAATGTAAACTGCAGCTTATTAATCAAATGACGAATCCAGATCGGAACAGTATTTTTTCCTGCTGGAACAGAAAAACAATCGCTCCAAAGTCTCTCTCTCTCTCTCTCTCTCTCTCTCTCTCTCTCTCTCTCTCTCTCTCTCTCTCTCTCATTTCTTCCTGGTCGATCAAGGAAAAGGTCAACCGAACCTCCCCCGACCAACCCCTTCACTCTGTCCACGCCTCTTGCTTACATGGTTGCAGCATGTCGTTTGAGCAATACAGGCTCTCGATTTCATCAGTTAAGACTGGATGCTGATTTATTATAGTTTTTTTTTTTTCTTTTTACTAAATCTTTGCATTTCAGAGAATTCTCTTTTCAGTATATTTTATATTGGTGTATATCTTTACATGACATTTAACTTTGCCAATTAACTTTGTTTGGTTAGGTAACATTGATACATGGTAAATTTCATTAGAATAAGAATGTAGACAAGGTCATATAATACGTCTTTAGGATTAGGTTAAGGAATTGAACGGTATATTCGTGCTTTCTCTATGAAGCAACTTTAAATCCTGAGCCAGATTAGTTGAGCTAATGTTGCTAAATTTTTTTATATAAATAAATATCAAAATTTATGTTTTTATCAACTATCAGGCGAATAAATGGTCGTTTTTGTGTTTGTCTACTCTCCTTTGCATTGCTCTCTCTCTCTCTCTCTCTCTCTCTCTCTCTCTCTCTCTCTCTCTCTCTCTCTCAGTCATTTTTAACTAGGTTTTCGATTGACTGCTGTTAATACTTCAGTATAATTAATATGTAAAATTATCTTTTACCCACAAAACTAAAAGAGTATACTCTGCAATGGAGCCTGGTTGTTTGACAACGAATACCGAGGGCGTATTGGTCCAGCCATGTTAATCATTTCCGGTGGTAATTGTCTTTTAATCTGCCGATATAAAACTGATTGTTAGATAGTACCCCACTCTCAATTTTTAGAAGGGGAGGGGAGCGGAGGGGGGAAGGAGGTCATCATTTTGTAGGTTCATTTGACCTAACATTTGCCGACTTTTCAAATCTTTTCGATCTCGTCGAACGATGCGTTTTCGTGAACAATGAATCGATGTGGCAGTTTGTGTACTGATATGGACACCAGGTCGCCGATTTCGGACTTCATTAGGCTTGTTATTTTATTGGTGCTTGTTACTTGATACATATTTGACACATGTGGCACAATATATAAAATCAGAAGCTGCGTGTTTACTGAGACGGGAACGAGTATTGATTTAGAACACCTGGTACCTTTTTATTTATTTATTTTTTCCGCAATATTTCGTCCATAACGAGGTCCGTTTCCCGATATAGCAATAATGCACACACACACACACAAACACACACACATATATATATATATATATATATATATATATATATAATATATATATATATATATAATATATATGTGTGTGTGTGTGTGATGTGTGTGTGTGTGTGATAGAGACTAGAAATAATGACCACGATCAAAACTGCCACGTTTTAATTTAATTTCCGTATTATAGGTATTGTTATTTATTACCTTAATGGTTTCACAGAATACGTGACTAACTGTTTTGCTTTTAGAGCTACTATATCAACAATTTAGAATATCCTCTTGTAAACAAGAATATGTTAACAACCTCCAAATAAGTAGTGTGGTGAATTTATAGAGTTACAACATATACGTACACAGATATATATATATAATATATGATATATATATATATATATATATATAATATAATATGTGTGTGTGTGTGCAAATTTATGATAAGAAGCTTTTATGCGTGTATGTGTGTGTATATTGTGTGCGTAGGAAGATTGGTGTAATGACCTGTGATCTCTTAAGACTTGAAATATCAATTATAAATTCATGAGGAATACGAATATTTTCTCACCCTCACTGGTATTGCAATTACCCAAGACTCCGGAAAACACTTCTGGTATTTGTTAATTACTGAAAAGAACTCGGTGATTAATAGGAGTTTTTCAGAAACTTAAAAAGAGCCTTCACGTAGGGTCACGTTCAAATTGTCACTGGTCCAAGAATTGCGATTTGGCATTTTGAAATATTTCTAATTACGATGACTAATGGCTGCCAGCATGAGAAATTATTTAATATGATAAAGTTTTATATGGAATTTCATCACAAGAGGACGAGTGAACTTAGATTGTAACATTGTTGTTAAGCTCTCATGGACCATGAAGAAATTCAAAATCAAACAGATTGCAGTGCGTTACTGCAGGTTCTAGAGATACAGCCGAAAAATGGGAAAGAATGTATAAGAGAATGTATAACATAACATCCAGAAGGTGTTGAGCATTGCAGTTAATTACTGCTAATCCACTTCATTTTGTTCAAGGCATCAGATATATATGTAAAAAGATCCGCCAATTTCATAGAGAATTTCCTCAGAATCTCCCAAACCTGAATTTCTGGTAAAATTGCCATGGTTAAACATTTTCATTATGGAAATAATCACATAAATATTTATCATGGGCCTGAGGAGTTTCCTTTAAAGGGGTTGGCTGACCTTGTGTCAAAGAAAGACTTCCTTCTGTCTCGTATCCTCAACTTTATCCCTCTCTGATCTTTCAGGACTTCCTAGGGGCGTTGTCGACGGTCTCGAGAGGCACCACGCAGGAGAAGCTGCAGTGGATCTTCGGTCTATACGACGTGAATAATGACGGCCTCATCACGAAGAAGGAGATGGTGGACGTGGTGACGGCCATTTACGAAATGCTGGGCAGGGCCACCGAGCCCCAAGTGGACGAGAGGTCTGCCAAGGACCACGTTGAGAAAATCTTTCACGTGAGACATTCCTACTGGCGTTTTTTAAGGAAGGTTCATGGGTTTTCTTGAATTCCAAGGCAACATATTCCTCTTAATTGCTTGATTGGTAAAGAATATTCAGATTTTATTACCGAGAGGTGTTAATGTTGATCTTTTTTATATATAAGTTTGTATGAAAAATATCAGTTCGATTTAGTACTATTTCAAGGTTTCAACCTTCTGCAAAATTTACAAATGGTGTATTTTTATGAAAACTGGATTTTGAACATTTTGTGGAGAAAAAACTTCAAGCAATTACCATTTTTGTTAAAATAATGAAAATATATTCTTATCATTATGTTTACTTCATACAAAAGTGATCGGAAATCCCTTTTCGTATCACAAACATCTTCTTTCGCTCAACTTCTCCCCTCTAATATTAACTTCCACATTTCAAGGCACATTTTTCAGTTACGAGATGTTCACCAATTCGTCTGTTTGCGCTGCGTAAACAGTTGCTGAAGTAAGCAAACAGGCAGGGAGGGGGCTTGCATTGAATTTTTGGGTATTCTCTGGTTAGTCAAGATTTTTAAGACTGCGAGAAAAATCTCCCTCAGACTGATGCTCGACGGAGATCCGTTAGTAAAGGGAATGATTTCGGGAATTCAGAATTTTATGAAAGTAATGTAATTGACCTTAATGAAAATACCCTGACTCTTAATGAATTTAGAGTAAAAGTGAACTTGTAAGGGAGGCAAGCAGTTCGGTGCGTTGCCTCGAAATTGTGTGGAAAGAGAAGAGAGAGAGTTAGAGAAGTACTCGGTCATCATGTACAGAAACTGATTCTCGACGAGGTAATCCCCATCTCCAAAATTGGTATGTTGATCACCCACCAATCATCAAACATACTCTCTTGCCTCAGTAGTTTTTATTTTATTTGAGGTTAAAGTTAGCCATAATCGTGCGTCTGACACCACTATAGTTGCCAACAACACAGGCCGCTACCGGGCCGAAGATTATACTTCAGCAAACGAAGTTTCATGGCGCACTCTAATTGCCAATTCCAATTATTTTTTTCTAACTGTGCAGTGATGTTTTTGAAACAAGAGAATTCTCGGCTAGGGTTAAAAGTAACCATATTTGCCGGTTATTTTGAAACTGGTGGAGTCATTGTTTGGAAATGTACGCTTACTTAGTAAGGAATTATACCATGTTCATTTGTCTGGATCATTCCATTATACCATTTTTATGAAATTTGCTGCAATATGATAATCAGATATGAACCTCTGCGCTTAATATTTTGTGACTGATTAAATGAATTATGTGCATGGTCTGACCAAGCTGAAGTTTATGAAGTTTTTCTTTTGATGCGTATTTTTTTCATCCGTACAATTTCTCCGAAGTTAGGTTTTTAAAGCTCGGAGAATCTAGTACAAATTTACAGACGTTTATGTTTTAAGGATTTTTCTTCTCTGTCATTTACCTTTATTTTGAGCTTGCAGGTTTTATCCTCAGTTCTCCTACGTCTCAAAATTTGTTTTATCAGGATATCGGCTCTTAGAACCAAAGCCAGTTTTTGTTTTTCTTTTACTTCTTCAGTGCCTTTGTTGAGTTTTCGCAACACTGAGCGCATCTGAATTTCAGCTTCTAAAAGTAGAGAATATCCCAATTTAGCAAACCCCCTCCCCCCAAAAAAAAAACCCTGCGTTCAATTTCCTCATTTTACTTCAGTTTTCTTAAAGCTAAGCTTGGCTTTCAATCCTCCTCTACTTTTTTTTTTTAATTTTTTTTTTTTTTTTTTTTTTTTTCCCCAACCACTACGTACTGTACTCGCCCCTCAAAGCCACCCTGTGCTTTCAGCTGATTGACACCAACCAAGATGGCGCCATCACCATCGAGGAGCTGGCCCAGTGGGTCTCGCGGGACGACACCATCGTCCAGAGCCTGAGCATGATGGACACAGTCCTTTACACCCGCCGGGAACACGGCGCCACCTCCAACCCTCCAACGACGCGGCCGTCGCTGAGCCAACCATGAGGGACGGCCGGCCCGGTGCCACGGCCCCGGGCCCCTCCCTCCCCCCCACCCCCTCGTCCACCCAACCCCACGCCCATTCACGCTCGCCGCATGGAATCCCAGATTGATTGATTGGTCAAGGTCCTGTCACCGACGTTCATCCTTCTCCTCTCCAGTCACGCGTTTCTGGAGGCCAAGATGTTGAAACATTTGGAGAGAAGGGAGCTGACCAGTGAATAATTGATTGATAAATGACAAATAATAATTATAATAATTATATAAATAAGTCCAGAAGGGTTAGGTTATTGACGTTTAGATATCTTCCCGATGAGGCGTAATGGGTGTAGATTTAAGAGATAATCCAAAGACATACGTACACTTGTGCTATTACTCATAATTATCCATGCTGTGTTGCAATACTGTAAGTCACTCGTAAGTGCTGACTTGCTCTTTGAGAAATTCAAAATATCGGGATTTCCAAGAAACCGACTGAAAATAGTATGAAAATTAGAAAGGAGTTCGTCCCTAATTTTTTCTGCTTGAAAATTCTATTTTTGTGATTATCATTTTCAAAGTCACCCATAATCTTCTGTGACAATTTTTAAAAAGAAACTTAGAAGGCAGAATGGGACTATGTGATCATAACATTTTATTTGCTGAATGCCCAATTCAGTTGAGGGTTCAAGTAGAGGCATTATCTACTCATTCTGTGCAAGGACTCAGTGTGGCAAGTATAACATAAATTCTTGCAATTTTTTGCTTTTTGCATAAAATTAATTTTTCTAGAATCTTGAAATTGCATTTTTTTCTACCTTGAAAATGCCAGTTTGGTAGGGGATTTTTTAGCATTACTATTTGAAATTTTTTCCTGGGTGAATAACGACCACAGTTTTGGCAGTGGTAGAGTTTTCTTTATTTCCTAAAGTCCGAGTTTCTTGAAGGGAGTTTTAATCAGATTTTATGCCTAATTGTTGTTATTTAAAACGGGCCTGTTCTCCTATTCATTCACTGTGGTGCTTTAAATTACCCTTACAGCGTTATTTAGCATTGAGGTAGGTTTGGCATGGCCTAAATTACTATGGAAGTACTGACGGATGTCTATTCAAAACAAAACTTTTTCTCATTGCTACGAACGTCATTCATAAATCCATTTCATGTTTCAGCTAGAGTTTTCAAAGACGAAATGTATGTTAATGCTTTTGATTTCCGCTGATCTAAAACTTTCCAGGTTCGCATAAAATCAGGTGTTTCTTTGGCTATGTTTTGTTTGCTCTTTTTAATGGGAGATTGTAGTGTACATCTCTTCATTTGTATACGCTTTTTTTAAGCCAAAGTTGGAAATAACTTTCTGGTGGCTTTTCTTCGGGCAGCAAGACACTGTCATGCATTTAATATTTACAACATGTTGTACAATAAGAACTGCTGAACTAACGCAAAAAAAAATTATATTGACAAGACTTATGTATGTAAGGAAAGCTATCCTGCAGTAGATACTTTTACCAAGGTATGTAATAATTTTTTTGTAACGATTCCTGCTATTAAGAAAACCCACAAACTAACCTTGCAGATTTTCTAAACGATGGTACGTTCCAGTTTCTAAAACATTTTGGGTCCTACAGTAAGTTTTTGAAGCATGTAGTAGGAAGTGGACTCAGCCTGTAAATTAGCTGCTTTTATTACAATTAATCTAGTCTGCTGTAATATGCAGTCAGTGTAATTATTCCTTTTTATAATCGCTCCTGTCGCTTGTCCTTAAAATGCTGTATGGATACAGAAGTTATATTGCAATTAGGAGTAGGGTTGCCATAGTACGTACTATTGTAAGAATTTGTCAGTTTGGCATTGTAGAAGCATATAGGAAATTATAGATCTTTTCTATATTGTGCATGTAATGATCGGACACAAAAAATTCAACATGATTATCTGCACATAAGAGTGTATGTTAATATATACAAGAATTTACCCATAATGTTGATACACATAATTATACATATGTAGGTACACACATACGTGCATAATTATATGCAAGTATAAAATTATATACTATACACATAAAAACACACGTTTGCATACTATAACATGCTTGTACATTAATGCAATATGAATGTTTATGTGAACATGTATATACATCGAACTTGTCCAGAGACATGTATATACATTTACATATAAAAATACGTACACAACTATTTCTACAAGATATATACATACTGTAAACATATGTATGTATGTATGAGAACTTGTCCTTACTGTTCAAGAGTTGATGTGGTCCAGATATGAAGAGGTTTAATGTTTTAAAGACGTTCAGTTCTTTAAAAGTATATTCCACCTCATGTGTACATAAACGAAAATAAATCTTGATGTCGTAGAGAAAGGTGATGCTATAATGGACGGTTTGATTTCCATTTGGTGTTAGCTATTAAGGACAGTTTGAAAGTTGTCAGTATATAGAGCATTCGGTTCTTATTGAGAGTGAAGCTAACTTTTCTAATGGTATAAGACTTTTAAGACTTTTTTCATAAAGGAACTTTATAGTACAAACACCGAGCAGCCGCTTGGTCTATATTCAATCATGTCACTTAAAAAAATGTGGGAATTTAAACAGGATCATTAATGTTAATGTTTATGGGTGCCATTAAACCATTTGCTTTCGACAGATAGTTGCAGGTTCCATTCTATTCAAAATAATAATAATAAAGAAGATAATCCAGATTTATAAAAAAGAAATCTCCCCAGGATTGGATTAATTTCCCTTTTTTTTTAGTCCATTTAAAAGAATCAGGTACACCATAATATATACTGATGAATTATTACCGAAATAAATTAAATCTGCTCTGCTCGGTGCTTAGTTAAAAAGTTAGAGAATAGTATATAAGGCAGCTTCTTGTAATCCTATGGTATATTGACAATTTTCTAAGAAATTCATAACAGCCCTGCAGTTGTAAGGTCTGATAGGCTTTGCATTTTCACGGTGGGGCGCATGTATGTATCATATAAGTGTGCAAATGTTATCAGTGTATGTTTACATTCACACATGTATATACTCTACATATGTAAGTGTATACATATATAGATACGTATAAACACTATTATTATTCCACTGAAACAGACCTTGAATTAGCAAAAAGCGTAAGGTAATTTTTTCCCTGGAAAACTCCTCTTATCAAGAGATTATTTTTGTTATGTATTGTACTACATGAAATACCGTGCAGCCTCTTGTTTCTGATACCCTTGGCTATTTAGATTGCTTTCGGAGCACCTTTAGGTTTAGTCACTCTTATTATGGCTAAATTTGGCCTCTGAGTTAAAAGTTTTATTTACAATCAATGTTACTCAAAGAAGATTTTGTACAACCTAGTGTCTCTTGATACTCGCTGCATAAGCAGAGACTATTTTGATTTTTTCAAGTTAACGGTAGCTTTGACTTTTCTCTTGAAATTGAAATAATTGATTTTCTCAAAAATAGATTTTTTTAAATAAGAAAAATGCCAACTTGGTAGGCAATAATTTTTACGTGATTTATGTTGTCTGCAGGCGTGTTAAGCGACCGTTATGGTAGAATTTTCCTCATTTTCGTATTTTTGAGTTTTTGTTATTGCTGTCAATAGCTATTCACTATGGTGCTTTAATTATCCATACAGTGTCATCTGATAGTGAAGTAGCAGAGATAATTTCAGTTGCCTGACTTAAATCACAAGGGAGCTGCTAATTCAAAATTAGATTTATTTGGATCTCGTTGCCACTCACCACATTAACAAAATCCACTTCAGATGTTTCATTTATAGATATCAGACCGAAATGTCTGTGGATATAGGCTTTTCGACGCCCCCCCCCCCCAATTCCCCCTCCAAATCTCCTCTGGAAGAGTTTTATTTAAAAGCTTAAAATTCTTATTTTCCCGAGTTCCCACAATTATCTTGTCGATAACTTTTTGTGAGGCTACTGAGATTTCTTTCATACAAAAGGCCAGCAGACGAATAACATAGATTTTTGGGGAAAAGATAAAGAATACTGTATTCAAGAGTTTTTTTTACGTTATTGTTCTCCTTAGTGTTTGCATCAACATATCAACCTAGATAATCTGACCGGGTGTCTAATACTGACGCGTCTCAATGAGATGCATTATCGATTGTTTGTTGGTGTTTTAAGAGAGTTCTAATGTACATAGACTTTTGAGTGTTTTACAATTGATATACTATATACAGTATAATATGAAATATATATAAATATATATTAACTTTTAGGTCCAGCCTACACAAAAGGGTAAGCGAGCCGTACTTGCAAAATGCATTTAATTTAGTGATGTGAAAGCCATGTTTAATGAATATTAAGGTCCGAGGTATGATTTTAGACCCAGCATTTTCGTTACTAAATGTCATTTCTGGGATGTTTTAATTTTGAAATTGGGAAATGTGCCATTTGAGGCTCTTGATTGAAGCTTTTTCAGACATTGTTGATAGGCCTAACGTCTTTCCCTGTTTTTTGCAAGTGCGATAAGTCTTTTACTCTCCTTTTTGAATGGGCTCATATATGATCTACTCTTCATAGGATAACAATATGCAACTTAAAACTCGCCTGTGATTTCCCATGTGGCTCCTTTTGAACGTTTCTCTTCAGCTCAAAGGTTTTTAAATTCTTTGTTTGTAGAAGCCAGTTGTCTGTGCGTTTGTTTTGACAATCATCTGTTATCTTTAGAAAGCTAAGGAATTAAACTTTGCGGTGACAAATGTGAAACCCAGTAACACATTAAACGTTAATATGGAAAGACAATTCTAAAGATGAGTACTCTTGGATTCACTTATAGAATCTTGAAGCTAAAATATTAAAGTACTGTTCATTATGTCAGGATATTAGTTTCTGTGGAAACCTAGTTGGGGTTTTTGCTTACTGAAATTTCTTGAGTGAAACCTTATTAGGGATTTCTTTTACTGAAATCATATCAAGAAATATTTTAAGTGAACTCTTGTGTGTTTTCTGTACTACTGAAATTTTGTTTATATTTTTTTAAAGTGAAATCTTACTAAGCCTTTTTTTCAGTGAAATGTTGTTAGGTTTTTCTATAGTGAATTTTATGTATCCCTCGGCAAAATCTTACTTGTTTCACCTCCTCACGAGATTCACTTTGTGGAATACAAAAGCATTTCTGTTAAGGAAATGTCCACGTGATTGATTAGTACTGTATAAGATTGATTGCATCCAGGACTTAGGTATTTTAAAATTGGTTCATGGCCGATATTCCTCGCGTTCCAAGTAACCTTAATTATGCATTCTTTTAAGGATAAAATTCCATGTTTTTGGCAGTGAAAATTAAATAAACTTTCATGTGTACCTCAGTGACATAAGTATAGGGTTCACTTACCACTTCCATCCTCTCAAAAAGGTGTGATTCTTTTACTTTACTGTTGAGATGATTTGGTCTTTATAATTTAGAGTATCTTTATTCAATAAAATGGTCTATGACCTTTTCCTGACTTAAGGCTCTTTGATTCTGGAGTGCCGTACTGTAGAAAGGTCAGGACAGTTCAGAGCAATTAGTTGCCTGAGATACAGAAAAGCACTTTGTACTAGTTGCAGTTCTCGTGAGTTTTAACCCTTTTCTGTACGTTTTAGTTTCCTCAATTAATACTAATTTTACCATTTTTCCTGACTTATGACCGTATCTCATTTGATTTGCTTAAAGGATTTAAATTTTCACTATAATATAATCATATCTGTTTGCTTTAGGGGTTTAATTAATCATTGAGATATGTAGTTAGCGTACCAACATACAAATTGGTAGAGGAAGTGGATGCACTTGCAAAAGCAACAACACAGAACCTGAGCTTTGGCTTTCAGACTTGTCGGTGTAACAGGGATTATAAACCAGTAAATACTTGTCAGATGAACAGGGATTATGTACTATGTCGCATATATCTCCTTGCCCTATTGTGAATCGAAGTAAATCTTTCCATAAACATAGTGAGTCAAAGGGATCGTTCACGTAGGTTTTTGGGTCGGGAAAAGAAATTTTGTCCAATACTTCTATAACAGTCCATAGTCCACCTACATGATTACCATTAAGGTTTCATCCTAGTGCACTTGAAGCCAAATGTTATAATAAATTTCAGCAATAAGTGACCTATCGTTTTAAAGACTAGTAGCTGTATTTTGTTTTTCTGTATTTTTCATCTTCCTCTCAAACCAAGAGACATGTTCTTCAACCTGTTACGGCATCGTCACAGGCTTGGCCCTTCTCTTATCTTAAGGTACCTTCTTGTAATTTGATTTCCATTAGCATTTTGTCACACATTCCTTCACTTATAAAGCTGATAAAAATGTTTGACCAATGAATATTATCCTCTAGTTTTAGTAATATACAATGAATTAAGTGGCTTCTGCATTTGTTGAATAATCTTTAGCCAGTTTTAAAACAACTTGTTGTTGATGACTGATGAATCTTTAAGGCCCTGACAACCTTGTGTTCTAATCTCATTGTTGAAGGCAAGCAGTTTGCATTTGTGGGACAGTTTGTGACGAGACTGTTCTCGCTCTCAAAAAAATGATCGCTTGCAGCTTTAGTTGGATTTAGAAACTGATAGAAATGATTTTACTGAAAGAACATTTTCTTCTTGTCAATTGCCATGAGACAGGATTTAGACTTAGTGTAACCTTGTGTAATTGTTAATCATAAAGGGTTATTTTTTTATGAATCATTGTATGTTGTGATATTTATCACAACCAACCTTTGAATTATGTTTTTCATGAAAAGCCATGATCTATCTTTTAACAGTTATCTTTTAGCTAAACCCCGACAGTAATGTATAACATAATTCTACATACTCATAAGTTTTAGTTTTTGCTTATTCAAATGTCATTCATGGGAAAAAAGTCAAACACCCTTTTGGCAGGTCATTCATCATGAGTAGTTATGTTACTGTGATTTCAGTTGAATAGCAAAAGTAATTGGCATGTTTAACCGAAAATATCAGTTACTTACACGATTGATTTTGCTTTAGTCTGAAGTGTTCAACAAAAAATAATAATAATAAACTATCTACTGAAGCTCAACTCCGTACTGTCATAGTTAGGAGTATGACAAACAAACAGCCTGTGTCTGTTATAACTCCATTCATTAAATAAAGTTCTAATGCATATGTTTATTCATTCTTCTTCCTGTGTTTTCTTTCCTTGCCTCATCATCCATAATGTGGTGTATTTTCGGCAATCGACTCCAACAATTGTAAGGTAAACAAATGTGAGTCTTCTGGCAGCGTCAAAAGGAGTGCCAGATCCTTGCTGTGGAAATGTTGCTCTAAATATTTGGTTATGAAGGTAACATGCATTGTTCTCGTTGTTAAGGCTCTACAGGTGAAGAGCTAGATGTGGTGCAATGCCCCAAACGTAAGAAGGGTGAGGTATCAATGAGATGACGTTGCTTGGCTGTTATTAGCAGAGAAGTTTGACTCTTGACGGTAATATTTTTATAGATATATATATTTCATGAAAAGTAAAAATGACTAATTTACCAACTGTTAATGAATAAAATGCGTATGTATTTATTATTCAAAAACATACCAATCCATCATTTACAATTTCCCACATACTTGGCACTTAGACAGTCCATTCTCAGATAGCAATCACATTACATTAACATCTGCTGGCTGGCTGACAGCACGACGAATGCTCACCCTCACATGCACGGTTTCTTGTAGGTAAGAACTATGTTTCCTCTGTAGTCTAGGTACGGTTACAAGGAGTAGTACTGAGAGCTGGATATTGTACAAATGATGAGCACACCTACCTTTTAATTAAGAATGCCAGAATCGCAATTGAGAAGGGAGGCTTGAGCTAGAAAAACAAGTTAGCCATTTAAATCGAAAGGTCCGAATGAGAGTTCAAGGACTCAAATAGGCAAAGTTGCGTGAATATTTTCCATGTGAGAAAGTTTAAGCATTCAATTTAGGTTCATTAACTGCAATCATATTTTGAGATAAATTCATTTGAAATCTTGGAATTATCTAATGTTGTAAAGGATTTAGATCACTTAGCATGGTATGCCATTCCAGAGGTTGTAGTAAACGAATATGGTTCTTAGTGTAAAGTCACTCAGATAAATTTATGGGTGTCTCCGGGCATAATGCTGAATTCCATCCAATCCCTTTCTGGACAACGGGTCTGTATAGTGACGTAAGACGGGAACACACCGAAACTTTCTACAGCAGAGTTAGGCAGTTGAACATTTGGCCAGTTTCGCACTCCCAGATATCTGTCAAAGAGAAAGGGGTGAAATGAAAATTTCTCTCAAACACCCGGATATCCATGAACTTCCGTGAGTGACTGTACCTCTGACACATTTCAGAAACCAGCAAAAAAGATGGTTTCGAGCACATCAAGCCTTTTTCTTATCATCATCAGTCAAATAAGTATGCTGAAATTGTCTTAAAGATCGCAAAGCAGTTATTTCAGGAAACGAAAGACCGTCAGCACTAATGGAATTACGAAAAACCCAAAGAATATGCTTTAACACACTTCAACCGCTCAGCATTTCTTTACAATTAGAAGAAGAATACAGTTACCAACAACATAAAATAGACACTTGCCACTAGTGCCACAGCCAGATAGCTGATGCGTTCTAGAAATTCATTCACGCTAGATGACTGCAGTATCGGGCAAGATTTTAATCCAAAGACAGTAAATTTGAAATAACTCAAACCAGGTGATATTATTGTCATGCAGCCAGGCCCAGTTTAAAAGATATGGAGAAAAGCAGTTGCAACAGAATTGTTAACAAGAAAATGTAAAGGGCCAGCAAGTGGAGAATTTTACACCGAGAACCATAAATATCTCTGAAGAACTGCAGGAGTAGGAGGTAGTCTCACTATTTTTTTTTTTTTTTTTTGTTTTTTTTTTTTTTTTTGTATCATGTAATTAGCACAGCTGCATGTTACCCGAGTCATTAATATTTGCCTAGTTCATTTGCAGAAAAAAATGCTGTCCCAGACATCAGGATTGGATTTCAAACTTGATTTATCAGAGGAAAAAATATTGGATAAACAGTGCCTAGCAAATTGCTTTCTCTCTCTCTCTCTCTCTCTCTCTCTCTCTCTCTCTCTCTCTCTCTCTCTCTCTCTCATCAGTTTAACTGTCACACCTACACAAGTTCCCTGACAAATAAAGCCGGCCGGTCACCAGAGATGTAAATGCACATTATGGAAATAATCAGTTTAGGAGCTCATACACGAACAAGTATTGATAAATTCGCTATGCCAACGATGGGATATTGATAGGAAAGTACCGCCTATCATAAATCTCCAACTATCATCTACTGTGATATGCTCTCTCTCTCTCTCTCTCTCTCTCTCTCTCTCTCTCTCTCTCTCTCTCTCTCTCTCATAGATATATATATATATATATATATATATATATATATATATATATCTATATATATCTATATATATATCTATATATCTATATATATATATATATATATATATATATATAGATATATATATATATATATATATATAGATATATATATATATATATATATATATATATATATATCTATATATATATATATATATATATATATATCTATATCTATATATCTATATATATATCATATATATATATATATCTAATATATATATATATATATAAATATATATATATATATCTATATATATGTGTGTGTGTGTGTTTTGGCTGGAGGGATTTGAAGGCCTTTAAAAAAAGGCCAGACATCTGCTCTTACTAGTTTTATCAGCATCTCGTACAGTATTTATTCCTTAAGTTTGACTATTGCCATGGTAAGGCATTACACAAGTTCCTTGTATGGACTGCAAAATTATACAGTACTCTCACCTTTGTGATAGAGTATATCCAAAGACCTAAAAGAGAGAGCTTCTTTAGGGCTTGATCCACCCTCTCCATACAGAAAAAGTGGCGTAGGAATATCCTCTGACAAAAACCGAATTCGCTGGTTAATAAGGTAGCCCAACCCATCTCTAATTTTGACCATCAAAACTTCAATTAGGTTAAGATACATTTCCATATATTTCAGTGGGATATATGGGAATTCGGGTCAGGTTAGGTGGTGGGATCGCCTCCAGTGAGGTTAGGACTTGGACTTTAGGTTAGGATTAGTTAGTATGATTACGGGAGAGGAAGTTAGTTTATCACATATTCCCGTCGAAGTTAGTTTTTGTAGTACAACGTCGTGCGTTTTCAAAGTTTTTGGTAATGATTTTTTCTCTACATATTCATATGGTCTGTAATTCTGAAGGTACCCCGTCCACTCAAAAACTGTGGATTTCAAAAAGTCAGTGATACTGTGCATTTTAGGGCCATCTAATTGATTTTCGTTGATAAAATCTTACCAAAGCATCGGATGTGGATTGTATTTTGGAAATAGCTATTTGAAGCCAAAGCCTAATTGGCAAAAACATACATAGATGTCTAATGTTATAGTAAATGAAAGCAATTTATAGGGAAACTTAGCTAAATCCTGCAGGCTCGTGGATAGAGGCTAGTAAAACGTCATTACTAAAGGTCCTCCCACTCATTGATACTATAGGATGACGTTCTTTACTAAACACCCCGCCCATATACGTCATGAATGAAGACTCGGATGTTGGTAGTGGTAGTACATGGAATTTTTATAGTGTTTCACACACTCAAACACCTACCCTACATACTCTATAATATTGTCGATGAGTCATGTCTCTAAGCAGAGTACAATAAGGGAATGGGCATCAGTTGAAAATATTAAACGTGTAATAGGCTTCAGTTCCATGGCGCAATTCACGTTCCCTTTAACTTGAAATAAGCACCAAGTCTTACATACACTCGTGAAAACCATTGTTATCCTGGAGTTTCTGTTGCTTTATATTGTCTCAAAAGGTTCCAGTTCACGTGTACCTGCTTAGTCCTGCTAAATGAATGCAATATAACGCAAGTGTTCTATAGCTTTAATTTCCTTAGTGCATAATCAATCCCATGAAAATCCGCAGTGCTTAATACCTATAGCACACTATATTTCCTTTCACTACTTTATTTGTGTGCCTCAGTGTAAGATTTTTTTTATACGCTTGATTCATTTACTTGAAATTGACACTGACAATTGTGGAAGGGTTTTTGAGTCTTTATCAGTGAGGTTATGTATTCCGGTTTTATCTATTTATTTATTTAGCATATGACACGTGCGATTCTTTTCTTTGTTGCATACTGAAAAATCACGCAACACGAAAGCAGTCTTGCAGCCATGAGAACAATTTGCTAGGCTTACCACAGGTGAAGCCGCAATCACGTATAACTTGTCTTTGACCTATGAATGATCGGCTGCCCTCGTCTTGTTGTCGGCGATGTTTACTGTCTGATGTCATACTTACGTCACAGCTAGCCTCTCTCTGGGTACTTAGTAAATTTAACTAAGTTTCCCTTTAAATGTCTTTTTATTTACTCACAAGGTAACGACGCCCGACCATTCTTTTTTGTTAGTGATTCCCATTCAATTCACGGGACTTTGAAATCAAGGGCTCGGTGTTTGATCCAGATCCACCACAGGTTATGTCTAACTAAAGCAAAACATTATTTCTGCCTCATTCCTTTTCTCTGAAATTCAGACTTATGCAAGAAGCATTAATGTTGTGAAATGAGAACTCTATGTTTAGTTAACTTACGCATGCAACAAATTAAAGGTAATGATGATACGGTAACTCTGTACCATAGTAACACTGTGGATAAAGAGTTTATGAATCCTTGCGTGTTGTAACGAGGGCGGTGATTGGTGGACTAGAGTAGCATCCGGTTTCTGCATTTTGTTAGGTTTACGTGTTGAGTTAAATCAATTAGACTGAGCTTGCAAGGCTCTGATGTTTATTGGTCATATTGTATCACTTTCATTGAAAATTTAAGATTTTGTCTCGTCGGGAACTTTAGTACTTGTGAAAACGTTGCTTTGAGGGATGACAGTCACAATGAGGGAATGTATTGGACACTGCAGGTCGTCTACAAGTGAAAACCACGAGGCAATCAGTCCAGCAGCACAGTGTTGCCGTTGTATCCGCATCAAGTTTCGGCAAGCGCTTTGTTACGTTTTTCATGCGAGGATTGTTTACTTTTGGCCTTCTATACGAAAACAAAGAATGCGAAATTCTCACCTTACTCGGTAAGCTAAATTATTTAATTTTCTAATTGTGAACAATGTTTCATCCGAGTCTGTCACTGATATGTGTAATATCTGAATCGACGTGTTCGTCACTATTTGACCATATAATTATGCATTGTTCCTCGGCATCATTATTAACATTTTGAGGCTGTGTGTCACATATAACACTATTGTCTCCGTTGATGTGTTCATCACTATCTGACGATATAATCATGCACTGTTCCTCGTCATCATTATTAACATTTTGAGGCTGCCTGTCACATAATATAAAACTATTGTCTTGCTCATTTTCACTTTTTTTTTCATCAGCTTCGTCTGAAAATGAGTAATCTTCAGGAAAAAAAGACTTTTCATATGTAATCATATGAATCCACTAATTCATTGTCGTCCTGAGTTTCACAAATTTCAACTTCAGTTTCTTCCTTGGAAAATTGCAGTTTTCTGGGGAAAAAAATTCTATATATAATCACGCGATTTCCGGCCACTCATGTTTTCTTCATTTATAGGCCATCTGCTGTACATGGTCACTATAGAGTATCGAACGGAATAAAACAATGAACTCATATGCATGATAATGGATTGGCGATCTGGGAAGATGGAATACTTAGTTCGCATAATTATGATTGCTTGATCTTTACGAGTTTTGCAGAGATGCAGGTATATATAATAATAAAAGTTTCATTGTCTTATGAAACGTGAGCTCCAAAGATATATTTTTGAAACCCTGGACATTACCTTTGTACATAGCAAATTAATTAAAAGCGAGAATTCTGGCACTGAAAAGCCTTCGTTGAAAATACTGAGTATCGCACTTGTTTAGTTGTTCAGCGTACTACCTACTAGCGATAAAAACTTTATTCACATAGGAGATTGTGGAGGTAATTGATCACTAGTTTACTGCACCTATTCGTAGGATATGATGATCATGAACTTCGCACATAGGGATTTGAACGATTTATATGAATTTCGTTATACTTACTAATATTACTAATATATATATATATATATATATATATATATATATATATATATATATATATATATAATATATATATATATATATATATATATATATATATATATATATATATATATATATATATATATATATATATATATAGATATATATATATATGTATATATATATATATATATATATATATATATATATATATATATATATATATATATATATATATATATACTAGTAATATACCTTAAGTATAACGAAATTGATATAAATCGTTCAAATCCCTATGTGCGAAGTTCATGATCATCATATCCTACGAATAGGTGCAGTAAACAAGTGATCAATTATCTTTTATAATATTGTATTTGAATGAGATATTGTTTAAAAGTAAAATAATATTGTAATTTGTATATAATAAATTTACATGAATGCGCCATGAAGAAATTGTTACAAAAATTGCAGATGAGGAATCCGCATCGGCATACAAACTTGGATAGCCCGCCCGTCCCGGGACACGTGGCGGGCCTCGCCCGCCCATCCCGGGACGTGATGGCGGGCCTTACCCGCCCATCCGGGGACACGTGGCAGGCCTCGCCCGCCCGTCCCAGGACTTGTGGCAGGCCCTGCCAGCCCGTCCCCGGACACGTGGCGGGCCCCGCCCGCCTGTCCCGGGATGCGTGGCGGGCCCTGCCCACCCATCCTGGGATGCGTTGTGTGCCCCACCAGCCTGTCCCGGGGATGCATGGTGGGCCCCGCCTGCCCGTCCCAGGACGCGTGGCGGGCTCCGCCTGCCCATCTTGTGACACGTGGCAGGCCTCACCTGCCTATCCAGGGACACATATCAGGCCTTGCCCACCCGTCCCGGGACATGTGGGGGACCTCACCTGCCCGTCCCAAGACGCGTAGCAGGCCACGCCTGCCCGTCCCGGGATGAGATGGTGGGCCCCGCCCACCCATCCTTGGACCCATGGCATGCCCCAGAAGCATGAGGGGGCCCTCCCGTCCTGGGACACTTGGCAGGTGCCGTCCGTCTGTCCCGGGACACGTGGCAGGCCTCGCCTGCCTGTCCCGTGACAAGTGGCAGTCCTCGCCTGCTTGTCCCGAGACACGTGGCAGGCCTCACTCACCCGTCCCGGGACACATGGCGGGCTTTGCCCGCCTGTCCCATGACAAGTGCGGTCCTCGCCTGCCCGTCCCGGGACACGTGTCAGGCCTCACCCACCCTACCCGGGACAAGTGGCGGACCTCGCCCGCCCATCCCGGGATACGCGGCGGGCCTCGCCCACCCGCACTGGGACAAGTGGTAGGCCTCACCACCCGTCCCGTGACACGTGGCGGGCGCCAACCGCCCGTCCCGGGACACGTGGTGGGTGCTGCCCGCCTGTCCCGGGACACGTAGCGGGTGCCACCCGCCCGTCCCAGGACACGTGGCGGGCCTCGCCTACCCGCCCTGGGACATGTGGCAGGAGCTGCCCGCCCCTTCCCAGGACACAGCGAGCACCACCCGCCCGTCCCGGGACACGTAGTGGGCGCCGCCCCCCCGTCCCGGGACTCGTGGAAGGCCTTGGTCCCAGGAAAAGTAGCGGGCCTTCCCCGCCCGTCCTGGGAAAATTAGCGGGCCTTGCCCGCCCGGCCCGGGACACATGGCGGGCCTCACCCCCCAGTCCCGAGACACGTGGCAGCCGCTGCCCGCCCGTCCCAGGACATGTGGCGGGCCTCGCCTGCCCGTCCCAGGACACGGGGCGGGCCACACCCGCCTGTCCCAGGAAACATGGCGAGCAATGCCCGCCCGTCCCGGGACACGTGGTGGGCCATGCCCGCCCGTCCCGGGACACTTGGCGGGCCTCGCCCGCCCGTCCCAGGAAAAGTGGCGGTCCTCGCCTGCCCGTCCCAGGACACGTGGCAGGCCTCGCCCAACCCTCCCAGGACACGTGGCGAGCCGTGACAAGTGCGGTCCTCGCCTGCCCATCCTGGGACACGTGGCAGGCCTCGCCCACCCGTCCCGGGACACGTGGCGGGCCTCGCCCGCCCGTCCCGTGACAAGTGCAGTCCTCGCCTGCCCGTCCCGGGACACGTAGCAGGCTTCGCCCACCTGTCCCGGGACACGTGGAGGGCCTCGCCCGCCCGTCCTGGGATACATGGCGGGCCTTGCCCGCCCGCACTGGGACAAGTGGCGGGCCTCACCGCTTGTCCTAGGACACATGGCGGGCGGTCCTGGGACATGTGGCGGGTGCCGCCCACCTGTCCCGGGACACGTAGCAGGCGCCAACCACCCCCCCCCCATCCCTGGACATGTGGCGGGCCTCTCCCACCCATCCCGGGACATGTGGAGGAGCTGCCCGCCCCTTCCCAGGACACATAGCGAGCACCGCCCGCCCGTCCCCGGACACGTGGCAGGTACCGCCACCACCCCCCCACCTTGTCGTGGGAAAAGTAGCGGGCCTTGCCTGCCCGTCCCGGGAAAAGCTGCAGGCCTTGCCCGCCCGGCCCGGGACACGTGGCAGCTGCCGCCCACCCATCCCAAGACACGTGGCGGCCTCGCCCACCCGTTCCAGGACATGTGGCGGGCCACGCCCGCCTGTCCCGGGAAATGTGGAGAGCAACGCCCGCCCGTCCCAGGACACGTGGCGGGCCTCTACCACCTGTTCCAGGACACGTGGCGGGCCTTGACCACCTGTTCCAGGACACGTGGCGGGCCACGCCCACCCATCCCAGGAAACGTAGCGAGCCTTGCCCGCCCGTCCCTGGACTTGTGGTGGGACACACCCGCCCGTCCCGGGACACTTGGCGGGCCTCGCTTGCCCGCACTGGGACAAGTGATGGGCCTCGCCCATCCCGGGACACGTGGCTGGCGCCGACCGCCCGTCAAGGGACACATAGCGGGTGCCACCCGCCCATCCCGGGACACATGATGGGCACCACCCGGCCATCTCAGGACACATGACGGGCACCACCCGGCCATCCCAGGACACGTGGCAGGCCTCACCCTCCCGTCCTGGGACATGTGACAGAAGCCGCATGCCCCTTCCCACGACACATAGCGGGCACCGGCCGCTCGTCCCGGGACACGTGGCGGGCCTCGCCCACCTGGCCAGGACACGTGGCGGACCTCACCCGCCCGTCCCGAGACGCGTGGGAGCTGCCACCTGCCCTTCCCAGGACACGTGGCGGGCCTCGCCCGCCCGTACCAGGACATGTGGCGGGCCTCATCCGCGTGTCCCAGGACACGTGACAGGCCTCGCCTGCCCGTCCCAGGACACATGGCGGGCCTCGCCTGCCCGTCCCGGAACACTTGGCGGGCCTCACCCGCCCATTTCGGGACACTAGGCGGGCCTCACCCGCCCGTCCCGGGACACTTGGTGGGCCTCACCCGCCCATCCCGGGGTTTTTGGCGGGCCTCGCCAACCCGTCCCGGGACATGTGGCAGCCCTTGCCCGCCCGTCCCGGGACATGTGGTGGGCGCCGCCCGCCCGTCCCAGGAAACGTGGCGGGCACTGCCTGCCAGTCCCGGGACACGTGGCGGGCCTCGCCCACCTGGCCAGGACACGTGGCGGACCTCACCCGCCCGTCCCGAGACGCGTGGCAGCTGCCACCTGCCCGTCCCAGGACACATGGCGGGCCTCGCCTGCCCGTCCCGGAACACTTGGCGGGCCTCACCCGCCCATTTCGGGACACTAGGCGGGCCTCACCCGCCCGTCCCGGGACACTTGGTGGGCCCCTCACCCGACCCGTCCGGGGTTTTTGGCGCTCGCCAACCCGTCCCGGCACCCGTGGCCCAGCCCACTCACGTTCCCGGGAGTGGGCCGTGGGCGCGACCGCCCGTCCCAGGAAACATGGTGGGCAAGGGGCCTGCCCCACCGGCGGGACCATGGCGCCACGCCCGTCCCAGGGACACGTGGCAGCCCCTTGCCCGCCCGTCCCGGGACATGTGGTGGGCGCCGCCCGCCCTGTCCCCAGGAAACATGGCGGGCACTGACCGTGCCAGTCCCGGGACACATGGCGGGCCTCGCCCGCCCATCCCGGGTCACGTGGCAGGCCTTGCCTGCCTGTCGTAGGACACGTGGCGGACCCCACCCGCCCGTCCCGGGACGCGTGGTGAGCCCCGCCCACCTGTCCTGGGACGCATGGCTAGCCCCACCTGCCCGTCCAGGGATACATGGTGAGCCCCACCCGCCCATCCCGGGATGCATGGCGAGCCCCGCCTGCCCATCCTGGGATGCGTGGCAAGCCCGTCTCTGGACACTTGTCGGGCCCTGCCCGCCCATCCCAGGACGTGTTGCTGTTGCAACACCTCCTGAGTGATCTGGATCACACGAGTGTGTTCTTCCCTTCTGCCTGCCTTCTGAATCTCTTCATTGTTGTCGAACTCTGTTGCAGCTGAAGAATTATCCTGTCCAAATTCACCTGGTGATCTCTCTGGCACCGGATGGTGTCTTGCCAAGCCGCAATTCTCTCCTTCAGTTCCTCTCCTTGGGCTGTTCAACTCCATCAACAGTAGTCAGAAAAACATCACCAGTGAATAGGCAGCCACAATAAACAAGATGACTATTCCTGGGTTAGACTTCTCTCCGTATTTCGAACAATATCTGGACATACCCAGTTCAAATACTCTCCTCTCATTCTCTTCGATTTTTCGTTGATTTTCTATATTCCACGAGAGATATTTCGATTTATCAAAATATAGCAGGAAATATTGTGAACATTTTTTTAACTGCCTTGTCTCTTGGTGTTATAAATTGCTGAAATCTCTCTCGCTCTCAGGGATTTTTTGCAGTACGTATCTTCTCTCTCTCTCTCTCTCTCTCTCTCTCTCTCTCTCTCTCTCTCTCTCTCTCTCTCTCTCTCCATGCGAGATTTTTTGTTAATCTTATGTTAAAATAAATTTGGGGATTTTCCTTTATTTACCTTTTCGTCTATAAGAAAAACAATACTACCTACAGGCGGGCAATTGCAACTTAGGGGAAAAATGGCCATTTTTCTAACTAATTAAAAGATATAATTCTAAACGAATTAGCCGAAACATCAAGAGAAATATATAAATATATATATATATTATATATATATATATATATATATATATATATATATATATATATATATATATATATATATATATACACACACACATGGAATATGTGTTATTCCATATATAAAAAACTAAAAACTATGATTAATTAAAACCCGTGACCCAAGGGGTCAACCGGTGTGCTGGCAGGAGTGTGATCGGAACAGATAAGATAATGCAGGCTAAGCTTTGACGTGTTGTATCAATCAGCGTCCTGGTTTGTAAATCATCTGTGGTCATCAAATCTATTGTTGTGTGAACTGTTGACAAAGCTTTCTGCTTGATGAAACCATATTGACCTATAACCACAGACCGTCCTACGTGACTTGTAATCTATGTCATCTGTGTGTATGTTCGTATGTCGAGCTATTGTCTGCTCACCTCTGATTTGTAAACCAAATTATATGTTAGACTTATGTTAGCATTCTCCATTGGAGGACCTGACAAACCTTATCCACACTTCACGATGTAAGATAGAAGAATACATCTATTTTTGTTTCAAACACTAAAACCCTACATCAGAAGGAAGATACTGAATGAACTTAGAATTATCATCGAAGTCCATGATACTCCAACGAGGATGGGAGTCATACCAACCGACCTTAGTGTAAAATATCGCAGGTCCTTAGACGAAGGCACAGCCCCTATTGGTGGCAGCTCGGACGATTCCACATCATCCGAAGACTAACGAATCTTAGAAAATGTAACATGTCAGAAGTCAATGATGGCGAAGCAAGAGAATCTTCACATCTTCAAGCAACTTGGTGTCTCAACGGCAACGCAAGCATCCTCCTAACCGTAAGAGATGTCCTTCATTAAGAATCATTCAAGAGATTGTATCATCGTTTATTGAGCGTCTTCAACATTACATATCTTTGAGAAACCGGGTCACCCGCTGAGCAGGACTGTCTCCCGCATCGGATCTTCATGGAACAAGCAACGGGAAACGAATCATTCAACAAACAAACAACGCACAATTGGAACAGAAGCTGAGAATCAGGGTCATCCACCAAGCAGAGACGGAGAACCAAGGCCGTGTCGTTATCAAAACACTGTGACTTCCCACTAAAAATCAAGCCAAGTACAACTCTTTTTTTTATTCATTTGGTGTGTAACTTTGAGTGTTTCCTTGCAGGTCGAATTCGTTGTTCCTGTGGGTGAAGTTACGAGACATTCTTAATCTTTCCTTCTTACAGAAATTATCTACATCATTGCAACTTCGCTCCTGCTAGTTTTTTATCTTTGAGTTTCTGTCAACATTGTTTTTCCAGAAGTTCTCCTGAAATTTTTTATCATATTTTCTGTGATAATCTTATCATTTTGTGGCACTCTATTAATTCTGTACGAAACAAATCATATTAAACATTGAATATGCGTTTACACAGTGGACGTCTGTATTTATACAGATTCATTGATAGGGTCGTTAGGAACCATAGTGATAAGAAAAAACACAAAAAACAGTGGAACACCCGTACAAAGCTGGATAAATTAGAGGTAACACTATTTCGGGTCAGGACATTAATTGCTCCTTTGCAAGGTCCCGGAGGCAGTTTTAGCCTTGAGTTCTTTGAGTTATATGCTTAAAAATCTAATCTCTAAGACTCGACTTAACGTTGTAAAGGGGGCGGCACTAATTGCTGACCGGCTGAATGAATATCGAGGTAGTTTGCTTAATTCCACTTGGGTTACGGGAAGGAACATGGCTGTGAAAGATTTGATTAGGCTCACATATTTAACCTGCTTGACAGTTATGTTGCTGGAAGCCGTGGTATGTCGTTTTGACAAGAAGCTATTGCCCAACAGCACGGCAATATATTTATATAAACAAATTAAGAAACACATGTCTAAATGCGCTGACCTGGATCCCTCACTATTTCAAATTTTAGCAAAGAATGAAAGTAAACCACAGCAAGTACATATAGTTAATAATAACGCAGAAGGGGTGACTTGTTTTAATTGTAAATGCACGGGCATATGATTGCAGCCTGCCGCACGCATTATTGTTCAATTCATAATAGCTCCAGTCATTCTTAAGCTCTTTGCTTCTCACATAACCAACAGCAACATAACGCTAAAAACATACAAAACGTTGCCAATGGTAATAATAAGAAGAATCCTCATTATTATAAAAAGAAACAGGTAAACAGTAACTCTGCTCAAAATCAGAAGCAGGAACAAGCGAATAGGGCTTCAGGGAACTCGGTTACTGTGCCATCTAGCAAAACAGTCAGTCAGTCAAAATTTTCCGAGTGTTGAAAGCAAAGCAAATTCCACATAAGTGACTCCAGTGGAGGGGGTAGAGTGATGTTAGGTCATTCATGCCAATACCTTTTTGAATTAAAAAGGAATTTTCCTATGAATCTCACGACCGTATCAAGTAAATCAGAGCAGGTTCCCGTAGTTTTTAATACAATACGATATTATAAGTAGTGGTGGATTACGCCCGACTTTACATGCCGTAAAATTAGAATATCAGCCATTTACATTGTTTTTTTATTCCGATAGTCCATGTAATATCCTGTATTTATGGACTCACCATTTGTTGTTTTCGAATTTCCCTATTGAGAAGTCTGGAGTACGGCTTTTAATAATTGGCAATAACGAGTTAAGTGACGTAGGTGTAACTCAGTACAGGGTGGGTAAGCGCATGTTTACAGATACCTTTATAGTTATAAAAAACATTGATCTGTATCTAGTGTAATTGTAAGATATCCATCTATGGGTACACAAAACATTATCTTACCTCCTGCTAAATAGGGCATGTTTTTCAAAGGAAAATTCTATAAACCTTCTAACACATTAAAATCCGTTTGGGATAAAAAGAGACAGTTAATCAAATAATAACTTATATAGAGGAACCAATCACGTGTCTCATAAATCGTGACAATGTTCAAGCAACCCAACAGAATTCTCCTACACCCGCAGTTGCAGTTTGCATGCAGAATCTTGAGACGCATGCACCCTCAAATATCTTAGTGCGTGTAAAAAGACTTTGCTGGGATCTGAAATTTTAATCCTTCCCGACACTCTGAAATATAACGGATTTCTGCGAACAAAGCACTATACACAGTTGACTCACAGCAATAAGTTAATATTGAAGTCTGTAACTATTTGAATACCTATCTAGTAATCTACAACACCTATATATATATCGTGGATATGGAAGTTATAAACATCGCATTTTTACTGTTGCTAAAATTAATCACACTCAACCTGTAGCCGACGAATCCCTCTTACAATCTATCTAAAGTAAAATCAGTAAAGTCATTCAAGCAGAGGAGATTCAGCAGAATTTTTTTTTTTATATTTTATCCGAATATCATAATGTCTTCTCCACTAGCGAGTGATCTCTGGGGAAAATGGAGGTCATTGAACACCAAATACTGTTAAAGGACAAACATAAAGCTACATACGTACCTTCGTATCGACTCCGAATTAAATTTCAAAATGAGATAAATGACGAAGTTGAAAAAATGTTAGTAATAGGAGTCATTAGGAAATCAAATAGCCCATATAATTTTTTCCCTTAAACGTCATGCCCAAAAAAGATTGGTCTTGGCGTATCTGTGTAGATTTCCATCGCTTAAACAAGGAAACGATTCCTGATCGTTTTCCAGTGCCATGTACTGACGATATCTTATCTTTGTTAGGTCAGAATAAATTTTTTACCAGCTTGGACTTACTTAAAGTCTTTCACCAGATACCATTAGCTAAGTGAGTGTACCTCATACACCGCCTTCAGCACTCTCAGGGGACATTATCAATTTTTACGTATGCCTTTCGGTTTATATTGCGCCCCAATTACATTCACCAGAATGATTGATATAGTGTTCGGAGACTTTTTATGGGATACCCTACATGCCTATATGGTTGTTCTTGTAATCTTTTCTAATACCTTTGAAGTACATTTGCTTAAACTAGGGCGGGTGTTACAGAGACTAAGCAAACACAACCTCAGAGTAAACAATATTTAAATGTGAGTTTTTTTAACCCGAACATGTCTATTTAGGTTATACATGTCTAGTCAAGGTCTTAAGGTGGTCCATGGTAAGGTGTCGGCTATTCATAACTTTCCGGTACCTGTTAACGTAAAGGGAATACAGCACTTTTGGGCTGTAGTGGGTATTACTATCTTAAGTTTATATGTAACTCTTCAATCATAGCAGCTCCTTTAACAGATTGTACGAAGAAAGGCGTAGATTTATTATGGTCTGAAAAGCATCAACAGGCGTTCGATATCTTTAAAGTGGAGTTATGCAGTTCACCTATCTTGAAATTCCCTGATTTTAATAAGGAATTTTTTTTTATGTAACAGCCGCCTCAGACCAAGGGGTAAGAGGGGTACTACTTCAGCAATATGATAAACAGTTCTTTCCTATAGCTTTTTATTCATGTAAACTAAAAACCCCCTGAAAGTAAATATGCAGTAATAGACAAGGAAGGGCTAGGTATCGTTAACTCACTAGTACATTTTAAGTTCATAATCTACGGCTGTCCTGTTAAGGTCCTTACTGACCATAAGCCCCTTACAGAGTTTTTCAAAGGCTTTGATCACAGTCCCAAAGGAACCCGGTGGCATATGATCATTCAGGTCTTTGGAGCCAAGATAGGATACCTACCTGGGAAAGCAAATATCATAGCTGACGCATTATCCTGCAATCCCGCACCATATTGTAAGGAAACATTAGTTGGCCTAGAAGATATAGAAACATCCGTGCCTGTTGTTAAAACCGTATCAGAGCAAGAAATTCATTAACCCAAGAGATCGTGAACATTGAAGACCTGGGTTGGAGCGCTGAACTGTTACAAACTGAACAAAGCAAGGGTCAGCAGTTAAGCAAAACAATAAATGATCTGAACGGAAATCCTAAGGCAAAAGTATATTTAAAGTATGTGCAGCAGAATTATGTAATAAAAGGTAATATTATATGTAGGTCTGTGACGGGGAAAACCCGAAGAACACCAGAGGTGACTAACGACTAGGTAGTAGTTCCAATCTCTTTATACCAATCGTCCTAAACTGGTTGCATTCCAATCCATTACATGGTCATCCAGGGTTCTCTATTATATAACAGAAAGCCAAATCAGTATTTTTACTGGCCTACAATGCTTACAAATATAAAAAGTACATAATTAATTGTCACATTTGTCATGAAAACAAGGGACACACTAAGACACCTGTCAGTTTAGGGGCCTATCCCGTGCCAAATCAACCCTTTGAAAGAGTACACATAGATTTATTAACAGGGTTTTACAAGTCTGACAGAGGAAATAAACACCTCTTAGTGTTAATAGTTGCTACATCAGTAAACATGGAATTCAACACATGATAATCTCTGACTCGGGTGGTGTAAATCAATAATAACTTCCTTAACTCGTTGGGTGAATTCCTTTGCATTAAGAAAATCAATACCATATTTTATCACCCAGAGTCAATCGGTTTGATAGAGCAGATAAATAAGAAAGTGTTAATGTCCTACGAGTTACACTCGGGGGTATGGATCCGAACTGGATTATAGCGGTTCTCAGGGTTTTAAATACTCTTATCATTCATATCATGTATCTATAAAAATGATACCGCTAGTAGCCTTATACGGTACAGCCGCTAGAACACTTTTCCACATATTCAAGCCAACCACTAATTTATCAAATATAAAGTATTATGGATGCAAGTGTAAGTTGATATAATATACTTTGTAAGAAGTTGGAAGAGTTACAAATTATAATGAAAAGGAATCACGATTAAATCGCTAAGCAAAACATAATCATATGCAGTAGGTGTTCATAAAATATCCAAATATATATGAAGGTTTGAACTCTAACTTAACGCCTAAGTTTAGTAGCCCATTCAGTATTCTAGGAACATAAACGACAAATAGGCTAAAAGCTCAAACACATATCAAAACCTACTGGTATACTGTTTGTTCCGATGGTTTATATTCGTAGTCAATAAAAAAAAAAATTTTATAAAGTAAGAAAGGCTAGAAGTGAAAATGTATACCTACATGAATAATCCGATATGAATCTTACAGAGTAAATAATATATATAAAATTTGTATGGAAACTTTTTTTTCATTAGTTTTGAATAAGGAATATCTAATTTAACATAAGTAATTACATATATTTTACTATCTTGCAGGTTTCCAACATGAAACTTATATTGTTCAAGTTTGGTACTGTTTTTTCAGACATTCTTCTCGTGTAGGTGGAGTGTTAAAACAAAAAAATATCCATACTTTACACATGGCTCTATCATTTGAAAGTACTAAGGTCGTATTTATTACAGTGAGTAACGTAACTCTTGAAGTTGGCTTGCGCGCAGTTTCTTGCCAGGTGGTGATGTCATCAATCCTAAAAGTGCCTAGCGTGTTTTGCTGAATTATTGTATCAATCGCACATGCATCATTTTCCTTTTAACCTCGATAATCCGCTTGCACAGGCTTCAAATGTAGCTGTGTGTAGACTTGTGTTTGCAAAACAAGCCAGCTGGAGTGGAATGCTTAGCTCGTGAACTTCTCATGTGGACCGCAGGTCGTTAGAGTAAAAAAGTCGTATCCCATTCTTATCCGCGGTGATCAATGCAAGATTAGTTTGGGAATTGCAAATCATTTTCAAATGAATGAACAAAATAAGCGAATAGAATTTCTATAACATCAAAATGAATTAATCTTTACTGAACTTCACAGACAATTAGAGTCAATAATTCACCTTATGGCATTGGTAAACGGGCATTTTAGTAATATCAGGTCATGGATAAGCAATATTTACTTGTAACATTAGCATATTACAATTCAAGTAGATCATATTCATGGGAAAATGTCACATTTTCTTGAAAAAATCCAAAGTTTATATAGAAATTAGTTACAGTGCGAGTTCTTTCGTTGCATCTCTTGCCTAATAAAGTTTTAACATTAACCTTAGAGAATGCGCGCGAGAAACTTGAACATGAACCTTTGTTAGGGGCACACAGGATCGAATTTTATCACAGCTTAATTTCAGTAAGCGTAGAGAATTACAGAATCATGATTGATATTCCCTTCGATTCTTAAGTTGCCTGGCAATCTTACCAATAGCTCCGTTTCCCACTTATATGTCTAGTAGCTTACTACCATTAATATCGAATTTTTTGGGGGGGATTTGTATTGATATCCATTAATATGGATGTTTTTACGGTCGTCAGAGACCTGGATAGGTTCACCCATTGTTCTAATGCCAGGTAAAAAAATTTTGTACAGCTGACTCTTTTGAATTCCATAATATATCAGCGAATTCATGTGGGTCAAGTCTAGTCCTTAACGGCTCTCTCCCTCCCATATTTGAATGTTGTCTGACTTTACTTTACCCTTGTGACAAGTATAAGTTTACTTACAGGCTGATTAACGGAACCTGGTTACACCTCGCATTAGGAGAGTTTCACGTCGCATGCCCGGACGGATCGTCTACAACTTCAAAACTGTTTGTCACTGCGGCCGGCTGCAGTGGAGTAACGCCCGCCTACAGTGTTAAGGGAATAAGCACGATCATAAGTGAACAGGCTTATTTCGTGGATTCCTGGACCGTCACCTGTATCCCAACGTTAAATTCGTTTTTAATGCGGAGGTGGTCCAGCAGCTGTCGGAATTGACTGCAAAGGAACATACTTCCAACAATTACAAACC
>NC_061096.1:36518295-36538295 GCF_015104395.2 Macrobrachium nipponense
AATAAAAATAAATTGTGAATAAAAATGGATTGGGGGTAAAAGTGGATCGGTGTAAAAATAGATCGGGGTAAAAATGGATTGGGGTAAAATGGATCGTGGTGAAAATGGATCGGAGGTTAAAATGGATTGAGGGTGAAAATGGATGGAGGGTAATAATGGATCAAGGGTAATAATAGGTCATGAGTATAAATGGATCAGGGGTAAAAATGGATCAGGGGTAAAAATTGATCGAGGGTAAAAATGGATTGGTGGTAAAAATGGATCGGTGGTAAAAATAGATCGTGGTAAAAATGGATCAAGGTAAAAATGGATCAAGGTAAAAATGGATCAGGGTTAAAAATATATTGGGTTAAAAATGGATCAGGGGTAAGAATGGATCGTGGTAAAAATAGATTGGGGTGAAAATGGATCAGTGATAAAATTGGATCGGGGGTAATAATAGATCGTGGGCAAAAGTGGATTAGGGTTAAAGAATGGATTGTGAGTAAAAATAGATCCGGGTAAATTTTTTAAATGGATCTGGGGTAAAAATGGATCTGAGGTAAAAATGGATCGGGGGCAAAAATGGATCAGGGGTAAAAAATGGATCGGGGGCGGGAAAAATGGATCGGGGGTAAAAAAAAATGGATCGGGGGGCAAAATGGATCGGGGGTAAAAATGGATCGGGGCAAAAATGGATCGGTGGAAAAAATTGGAGGTAAAAATGGATCAGGGTAAAATCGGAGTTGGGTTAAAATGGATCGGGAGTAAAAATGGATTGTGGTAAAAATGGATTGTGGTAAAAATATATCATGAGAAAAAATGGATCTGGGGTAAAAATGGATCTGGGGAAAAAATGGATCGTGGGTAAAAATGGATCGGAAGCTAAAACGGATTGGGGGCAATAATGGATAGGGGGTAAAAAGTGGATCAGGGGTAAAATGGATGGGAGGTAAAAATTCATCGAGAGTAAAAATTGAATGGGGTAAAAATGTATAGGGGAAAAAATAGATTGGGGTAAAAATGGATTGGGGGTAAAATGGATCGGGGGTAAAAATGGATCGGGGTATAAATGGAATGGGGTAAAATTGAATTAGGGTAAAAATGGATTGGAGGTAAAAATGGATTAGGGCTAAAAATGGATTGGATGGAAAAATGAAATGGGGTAAAAATGGATCAAAGGTAAAAATAGATCGGGGTAAAGAATGATCGGGGGTACCAATGAATTAGGATAAAAATGGATAGAAGTAAAAATGCACCGGGGAAAAAAATGGATTAAGGTTAAAAATGGATTGGGGTAAAAATGGATCGGGGTGAAAATGGATCGGGGGGTAAAAAATGGATCAGGGTAATTATGGAGCAAGGTAAAAATGGATAGGGGTAAAAATGGATCAGGAGGTACAATTGGATTGAGGTTGAAAATGGATCTTGGGTAAAAATGGGTCAGGGTAAAAATGGATCAGGAGTAAAAATGTAGGGGTCTAAAAATGGATAGAGGGTGAAAATGGATCAGGGTGAAAATGAATCGTGGTAAAACTCGATCGGTGAAAATGGATCAGGGTGTAAAAGGATCGGGGGTAAAAATGGATCATGGGTAAAAATGTATTGGGATAAATAAGGATCGGGGTAAATATGGATCGGGGTATAAATGAATCAGGGGTAACAATAGATCGTGGGTAAGAATGGATCGGGGTAAAAATGGATTGGGAGGGAAAATGGATCTGGGTAAAAATGGATCACAAGTGAAAATGGATCGGGGGTAAAAATAGATTGCAGTAAGAATGGATCAGGGTAAAAATGGATCAGGGAAAAATTGGATCGGGAAAAAGTAAGGATTGGGGTAGAAATGGATCGGGGTTGAAAATGGATGTAGGTATAAATGGATTGAGGGTTAAAATGGATCAGGGTAAAAATTGATCAGGGTAATTATGGATCGGGGTGAATATGGATTGTTGGTAAAAAGGGATCGGGTGTAAAAATGGATCGGGGTAAAAATGGGCCGAGTGTAAAAATGGATTGGGTGTAAAAATGGATCGGGGTAAAAATGGATCGGGGTAAAAATGGATCGGGGTAAAAATGGATTGGGGTAAAATGGAGCTGGTTAAAAATGGAATGGAGGTAAAAATGGATCAGGGGTAAAAATGGACTGGGATGGGTCAGGGTAATCATGGAATGGGGTAAAAGTGAATCAGGGTAAAAATGAATCGGGGTAAAAATGGATCGGGAGGAAAAATGGATCCGGTGTAATAATGGATCTGGGGTAAAAATTTATAGGGGTAAACTTGGATCGGTGTAAAAATGGACCAGGGTCGAAAATGAATTGGGGTAAAAATGGATAGGGGTAAAAATGGTCAGAGGGGAAAGTGGATCAGGGGTAAAAATGTATTGGGGATAAAATTGAATCGTGGGTAAAAATGGATTGGGGATAAAAATGGATCAGGGTAAAAATGGATAGGTGCAAAAATGGATGGGTGGTAAAATTGGATAGGTGCAAAAATGGATGGGTGGTAAAAATGGATCAGAGTGATAATGGATCGGGGTGAAAATGGATTGGGGGCAAAAATGGATCATGGGGAAAATTGGATCGGGGGTAAAAATGTATCGTGAATAAAAATGAATTGGGGTAAAAATGGATTGGGGATAAAAATGGATCGGTGGAAAAAATTAATTGGGGGTAAAAATGGATTAGGGGTAAAAGTGGATCGTGATATAAATGGACCAGGGGTAAAAATCGCTCAGGGGTAAAAATGGGTTGAGGGTAAAAATGGATCGTAGTAAATATGGTTTGGGGTAAATATGAATTGGGGTTAGAATGTATTGGGGGTAAAAATGGATCGGGGGTAAAAATACATTGGGGTAAAAATGGATCAGGGTTGAAATGGGATCGGGGGTAAATATGGATCGGGGTGAAAATGGATCGGGGGTAAAATGAATCAGGGGTAAAAATTGGATATTGGGTAAAAATGGATCGGGGATAAAAATGGATCAGGGTAAAAATGAATTGAGGTAAAAATAAACTTTTAAAAATGGATTGGGGGCAAGAAGGAATTAAGGTAAAAATTGATCGGGATAAAAATGGATCAGGTGTAAAAATGGATTAGGGGTAAAAATGGATCAGTGTTAAAAATGGATACGGGTTGAAAATGTATCGGAGGGTAAAAATTGATGCCGGGGTAAATATGGATTAAGGTAAATATGGATCGGGGTAAAAATTGGATTGGGGTACAAAAGGATAAGGATAAATATTGATCAGGGAAAATATGGATCAGGGTAAAAATGGATCGGGGTTGAAAATGGATCTGGGTAAAAATAGATTGGGGTGAAAATGGATTGGGTAAAAAGGGATCAGGGGTAAAAATGGATTGGGGGTTAAAATGAATCGGGGCTAATAATGGATTAGTGGTAATGGATGGGGAGTAAAAGTGGATTGGGGGTATAATTGGATTGGGGTAAAAAATGGAACGGGGGTAAAAATGGATAGGGTGTAAAAACGAATCGGGCTAAAAATGGATCGGGGATAAAAACTGATCGGGGTGAATTTGGATAAGAGGTAAAAATGGATTGGTGTAAAAATGGATCAGGGTAAAAATGATCAAGGGTAAAAATGGATCGGGGGTAAATATGGATCAGGGTAAAAATAGATTAGGGTAAAAATGGACCGGGATTGAAAGTGGATTTTGGTAAAAATGGACAGGGGTATAAATGGATTGGGGTAAAAAAGGACGGGGGTATAAATGGATCGGGGGTAAAAATGGATCGTGGTAAAAATAGATCAGGGGTTGAAAATAAAGGGATTTGTTGGGTTATAAATGAAATTGGGGTGGGTCAATAATGGCGTCTGGGGGTAAAAATGGATTGGTAGTCAAAATTGGATCGAGGTAAAAATTGATTGGGGGTAAAATGGATTGTGCTAAAAATTGATTTGGGGTAAAATGCATCGGGGTTAGAAATGGCTAAGGGGTAAAAATGGATCGGGGGCAGAAATGGATGGGGGTAAAAATGGATTGGGGTAAAAATGGATCGGGATAAAATATAGATCGGGGTAAATATGGACAAGTGTAAAAATCTATCGAGGTTGAAATTGGATTAGGGTAAAAATGGATCGGGGGTAAAAATGGAATTGGATAGAATTTAATTGGTGTAAAAATGGATAGGGGGTAAAAATGGATTGTATGTAAAAATGGATCATGATAAAAATGGATGGTGGTAAAAATGGAGGGTGGTAAAAATGGGTCGCTGGTAAAATGGATAGGGGGAAAAATGAATCGTAGGTAAAAATGGATAGTGGTAAGAATGGATCGGGGTAATAAATGGATCAGAGGTGAAATGGATCGGGGGAAAAAATGGATCGGAGGTGAAAATGGATTGGGGACAAAAATGGATCGGAGGTGAAAATGGATTGGGGACAAAAAATGCATCGGGGGTAAAAATGGATCGCAGATAAAAATGGATCAGGTGTAAATATGGATCAGGGTAAATATGGATCGGGGTAAACATGGATCGGGATAAAAATAGATTGTGGTAAATATGGATTGGGGTAAAAATGGATCAGGGTGAAAATGGATTAAGGTGGAAATGTATAGGGAGTAAAAATTGATAGGGAGTAAAAATGGATTGTGGGTAAAAATAGATCGTGGGTAAAATGGATTGGTGGTTAAAATGCATTGGATAAAAATTGATAGGGGGAAAATGGATCGGAGTGAAAATGGATCGGGGGTAAAAATGGATTGGGGGGTAAAATACATTGGGGTAGAAATACATCGTGGTTAAAATAGATGGGAGTAAATATGGATTGGGGTTGAAAATGGATCGGTGGAAAAAATGGATCGGGGTAAATACGGATCGGGGGTAAAAATGGATCTGTGATAAAAATGGATATTGGGTAAAAATGGATCTGTGATAAAAATGGATATTGGGTAAAAATGGATCTGTGATAAAAATGGATATTGGGTAAAAATGGATCGGGGGTAAAAATGGATCAGGGTAAAAATGAATTGAGGTAAAAATGGAATCGAGATAAGAATGAATTGGTGTAAAAATCAATTGGGGTAAAAATGGCTTAGGTGTAAAAATGAATTAGGGGTAAAAATGGATCAGGGTTAAAATTGGATTGAGGGTAAAAATTGATGGAGGTAAATATGGATCAGGGTAAAGATTGGATTGGGGTAAAAATGGATCAGGGTAAATATGGATCAGGGTCAATATGGATCAGGATAAAAATGGATTGAGGTTGAAAATGGATCTGGGTATAAATGGATCAGGGGTAAAAACGGATTGGGGTGAAAAGGGATCAGGTAAATAGGGATTGGGGGTAAAAATGGATCGCAGTAAAAGTGGATTGGGGGTATAATTGGATCGGGGAAAAAATGGAAAAAAAAAATGGAACTGGGGTAAAAATGGATAAGGTGTAAAAATGGATCAGGGGTAAAAACTGATCGGGTTAAACTTGCATCAGAGATAAAAAAGGATCGAGGGTAAAAATGGATTGATGTAAAAATGAATCGGGGTAAAAATGATCAGGGGTAAAAGTGGATCTGGGGTAAATATGGATCGGGGTAAAAATTGATTGGGGTAAAAATGGATCAGGGTAAAAATAGATTAGGATAAAAATGGATTGGGATTGAAAATGGATTTTGGTAAAAATCGACCGGGGGATAAATGGATCAAGGGTAAAAATCAATCGTGGTAAAAATTAATTGGGGTAAAAAATGAATTTGGGCAAAAATGGACTGGGGTAATAATGGATCGTGGGTAAAAATGGATCAGGAGGTAAAAATGGATCGGGGGTAAAATGGATCGGGGTAAAAATTGATTGGGAGGTAAAATGGATTGAGGGCAGAAGTGGATAAGGGGTGTAAATGGATTGGGGTAAAAATGGATCAGAATAAAATATGGATCGGGTTAAAATGAAGAAGTGTAAAAATGAAGTGTAAAAATGTATTGGGGTTGAAAATGGATCAGGGTATAAATGGATTGGGCGTAAAAATGGATAGGGGTAAAAATGGGTTGGGGGTAAAAATGGATCGGGGTAAAAATGAATTGGTTTAAAAATGGATTGGAGGCAAAAATGGATCGTGGGTAAACATGGGTCAGGGTAAAAATGGATCGGGATGGATCGGGGTAAAAATGGAATTGGATAAAAATGAATTGGTATAAAAATGGATGGGGGTTAAAATGGATAGGGGTAAAAATGGATTAGGGGTAAAAATGGATTAGGGGTAAAAATGGATCAGGGTAAAAATGAATTGGGGTAAAAATGGATCGGAGGCAAAAATGGATCATGGGTAAAAATGGATGGGGGTTAAAAATAGATCAGGATGGCTCGGGGTAAAAGTGGAATTGGATAAAAATGAATAGGTGTAAAAATGGATAGGGGTTAAAAATGGATGGTGGTAAAAATGGATCGAGGGTAAAATGGATCGGGGGAAACATAGACCGTAGGTAAAAATGGATTGTGGTAAAAATGTATTGTGGGTTAAATAGATTGGGGGAAAAATGGATCGGAGGTGAAAATGGATCGACGGCAAAAATGGATTGTGGGCAAAAATGAATCGGGGGCAAAAATGGATAGTGGTTAAAAATGGATGGGGGTAAAAATGGATCGGGGGTAAAAATGGATCGGGGGTAAAAATGGATCAGGGTAAATATGGATCAGGGTAAATATGGGTCAGGGTAAATATGGGTCAGGGTAAATATGGATCAGGGTAAATATGGATCAGGGTAAATATGGATCTGGGTAAAAATGTATTGGGGTTGAAAATGGATCTGGGTAAAAATGGATTGAGGTAGAAATGGATGGGGGGTAAAAATGGATCGCAGTGAAAATGGATTGGGATGAAAATGGATAGGGGGTAAAAATGGATTGTGGGTAAAAAATAGATTGTGGGTAAAAATGGATTAGTGGTTAAAATGTATCGGGGATAAAAATGGATGGGGGGTAAAAATGGATAAGGGGTAAAAATGGATCAGGGATAAAAATGGATCCGGGATAAAAATGGATCAGGGATAATAATGTATTTGGGGAAAAAATTGATCGGGGTAAAAATGTATTGGGGGTAAAAAGGGATCGTGGTAAAAATGTATCGTGGTAAAAGTGTGTCGTGGTGAAAATGGATCGGAGAAACAATGGATGGGGGTAAAAATGGATTGGGGTAAAAATGGATTGGGGGTGAAAATTGATCTGGGGTAATAGGGGATGGGAGTAAAAATGGATCAGGGAAAAAATTGATTGGGGTGAAAATGGATCGGGGGTATAAAGGGATCTGGGTAAAAATGGATTGGGGTGAAAATGGATCGGGGGTAAAAATGGATCGGGTTAAAATGGATCAGGGGTAAAAATGTATCGAGGTACAAATGGACTGGGGGTAAAAATGGATTGAGGGTAAAATGGATCGGCGGAAAAAATGGATCGGAGGTGAAAATGGATCGGGGTTAAAAATGGATCGGGGGTAAATATGGATCTGGGTAAAAATGAATCGGGGTAAAAATGGATCTGGGTAAAAATGGATCTGGGTAAAAATGGATGGGGGTAAAAATGGATGGGGGGTAAAAATGGATGACAGTAAAAATAGATAGGAGTAAAAATGGATTAGGGTAAAAATGGATCGGGGGTAAAATGGATTGGAGTAAAAATGGATCGTGGTAAAAATGGATCGGAGTAAAAGTGGATGGGTGGTAAAAATGGATTGGGGTAAAAATTGGATCGGGGTAAAAATGGATTGGGGGAAAAAATTGATCTGGGTAAAAATGGATCTTGGGTAATAACGAATCAAGGGTAAAAATGGATCGGTGGTAAAAATGGTTGGGGGGTAAAAATGGATTAGTAGGTAAGAATGGAATCGGAGGTAAAATGGATCGGGGTAAAAATTGATCTGGGTATAAATGGATCGAGGTAAAAATGGATAGGGGGGAAAATGGAAAATGGATAAGAGTAAAAATGGATCGGGGTAAAATAGATCAGGGTAAAAATGGATAGGGGTAAAAATGAATTGGGTTAAAAATGGATCAGGGTAAAAATGGATTCTTAGGGTAAAAATGGTTCAGTGTTAAAAATGGATTGGGGGCAAAAATGGATTGGGGGTAAAAAAATGGATCAGGGTAAAAATGGATCGGCCTAAAAATCCATTGGGTTAAAAATGGATCAAAGTAAAAATGGATCTGGGTTGAAAATGTATCTGGGTTGAAGATGGATCTGGATAAAAATGTAATGGAGGTAAATATGGATCGGGGGTAAAAATGGATTGGGGGTAAAAATGGATAGAGGTAAAAATGGATCTTGGGTAAATTTACTGGGGGTAAAAATGGATCAGGGTAAAAATGGATCAGGGTAAAAATGGATCGGGGTAAAAATGGATTGGGGCAAAAATGGATCGGGGGTAGAAATGGATTGAGGTAAAAACTGATCTGGGTAAAAATGGATCTTGGGTAAAGATGGATCTTGGGTGAAAAATAGATCAGGATAAAAATGGATCTGGGTAAAAGTGGATCGGGGTAAATATGGATCAGGGGTAAATGTGGATCGGGGTAAATATGGATCGGGGAAAAAAGGATCGGGGGTAAAACTGGATCTGGGGCAGAAATGGATCGGGGGTAAAAATGGATAAACGGAAAAATGCATTACGTAAAAATGGATCTGGGTATAAAATAATGGATCTAGGTAAAAATGGATCAGTAGATAAAAATAGATTGGGGGTAAAAATGGATCGTGGAAAAATATCGATCCGGGGTAAAACTGGATCGGGGGTAAAAATGGATCATGGTAATAATGGATCGTGGTAATAATGAATTGAGGTAAATATGGATTGGGGTAAAATGGATCAGGGGTAAAAATGGATCGGGGGCAGAAATGGATTGGGGTAAAAATGGATTGATGGGTTAAAATGGAACGGAGGGAACATTGGATCGGGAGTAAATATTAATTGGGGTAAAACTGGATCAGGGTAAAAATGGATCAGGGGTAAAAATGGATGAGGATAAAAATGTATTCTGGTAAAAATGGATCAGCGGTAAAATTGTATCGGGAGTAAAAATGGATCAGGGGTAAAGTTGGATTGGGGATAAAAATGGATTGGGGTAAAATTGGGTCTTGGATAAAATTGGATCTTGGGTAAAATTGGATTGGGGGTAAAAATGGATTGGGGTAAAAATGGGATAGGGGAGGTGGAATAAAAAATGGATAGGGGGTAAAAACAGATGGGGGGTGGGGTGGGGGGAACATGGATAAGGCATGAATAGGTATCAGGGGTAAAAATGGACTGGGCAGTAAAATGGATTGGGGTAAAAATGAATGAGGAGGAAATAGGGATTAGGGTTAAAAATGGCTCTGGGGTAAAAATGAATTCGGGATAAAATATGATTGGGGGTAAAAATGGATTGGGGGTAAAAAGTGGACTTGGCGGTAAAGTGATCAGGAGTAAATAGGTATCGGGGGCGGGGGGGGGGGGGGGGGGTTTAAAAAAAATTAATTGGGGTAGAAATGGATAATGAGTAAAAATAGGGATCGGAGGGGTAAAAATGGATCGGGGTAAAATTAGACGTGGGTAAAAAATGGCTTGGGGTAAAATGTGGATCAGGGGTAAAAATCAGGGGAAAATTGGAGGGGGTAAAATTGGAAGGGGGGTAAAAATGAAACGGGGTAATAATGGATCGGGGGCTAAAAGTGGATTGGGGGATAAAATGGATTCGGGGGTAAAAAATGGGGAGGGGGTGAGGGGTAAAATGGATCAGGGAGTAAAATTAGATCGTGGGTAAAAATGGACTTGGGGTAAAATGTGGATCAGGGGTAAAAATAGATGGGGGTAAAATTGGAGGGGGGTAAAAATGAATCAGGGTAATAATGGATCGGGGCTAAAAGTGGATTGGGGGATAAAAATGGATCGGGGGTAAAAAGGATGGGGGTGAGGTAAAAATGGATCAGGAGTAAATAGGATCGGTGTTAAAAATGGATATGGGTAAAAATGGATATGGGTAAAAATGGACGGGGTAAAAATGGATCGTGGGAAAAATGGATCCATTTTTACCACGATCATTTTGCTTTTGAGGTGCTTGTTTTGATTTTTGGGTGAAGAATGGCATATGTGAGATTGTTAACATTATCCATGTGAGGTGTGCCATAAAGTGCACACAAATTTCCATTGACCAACTTGTGCAGAATGATTAACGTCCAACTGTTTTTTTTCTGAATTTGAAAATATATCTTTAACTAATTTTTCATGACTAGTTCGGTTTGTTTTATCTTCCCTTTGTTCATAAAAGTATCTGCAACGTCACACCCTGTGTATGACTGTAGGCCTGGTAAAAATTCCGTTATGTCACTTTCGGCCAACTTACTACTGCAAAGCCCAACATCCAGCCAAACAGCAGGTCTCGGCGCTATCTAATGAATACGATAAGCAGTTATTATCATGACATCTGTGTCATTTGTTCGAATGACTGTACATGCATTAAGAGACATGTCAACAATATAATACAGATGGAAGGCCATTCTGGTGTCTGCTTTCTCGTTTTTACAAGATAGCTCTTCTACTTTTTCTCTGATGACAGAGTGTTCCTTTTCTGAATAAGAGTAACAGATATCGCTAAATCCAAAAAATATATATATATATTGTGGCTTTGAAGGTACTTAGCATTGTGACTGCAACAAGGCCTCTTTGAATTTTGGTGACCTCAGTGCTCTTTGCCAGTCCTTTGGTCTCTTCTGATCTGACCCTGTTATTGATTACGCAATTTCAGTGTCATCCCGTTTGTTCCTTTCCTCTTCTTTCAATGATAGGGTTTTGTTTACGCCACAAAGCGAACTTCTGAAGCAAGGGAGCATAACTTTTGTAAGATTTCTTCAACTAACTTCCCATACATATTTGGTGGATCATGTAAAGTGTGAATGAAGAACATGGCATCAACGATGACAAAAAAACCACACAGAGATCAATATTTGCTTGAGACCTCAAATACAGAAACCTTCCAAATAAATCTCTAGTACTCTTTAGCTCGAAGGCAAAATTCTTAATCGTCCTTCTACGTATCGGGTTCTCAAACCTATCACTAACTCTGCAACACTCGTCAAGAAGTTCTGGGTGCCATTCATCTCCCTTTTTCCTAGCATCCAAGATCATTCTTTATGTCTTCACTGACCTTGATACCAGCAGTTAAGTAGTAACGATTATTGTCATTCCCTAGGTCAAAAGGTTTCATTGTCCTCTTAGTAGCTCGAGTCAATCTTTTTAGAGCTACATTATCCTAACTAACATGTGATGGCTCCAGTGACTTAGAAATATCTACATTAGTCCTTAAACTATACATTGTCAAGAGTTGTTCTAAGGTAGTATCAACTGATGTTCTTGAAAATGTTTTTCTGGTTCTTCACTGACTAAGTTGAGGGAGGTATTTAGTCATCTATCTTGCATAGTTTGGCCGATTAGTTACGAAAAATACAGGGCATCTCTGTCCAAGGATGCATGTGAACATATCTAAATCATTTGTTCTCATTGATCTGTTGAATCTAAGAAACATTTCTACCAAATATATATATAATTCATTCAAAACTTGGCCGCTGCTCCATGTTCACCATTCATCGTTGCTTTTCTGTATCCTTGGTAGCTCGTCATAAAGTTTTGATAAGAATCGGTACCCTTTAGATTTTAAATCAAATTAATTGTCGGATCTTTGATAAGTACCTGTAATGTTGTCATGAGCACATCAGGGATGTGTCCGGAAGTGGAGGATACTGAAGGCTGTAGCTAAGAAAGGATATAACTACTTGGAATATGGAAAGAATTATGTTAAATCGTTTTTTTCCTTTTTTTTCTTTTTTTCCATGTTTGCATAACAAACATTAGTATCATAGTTTATAAGCAAAAATAACGAAGATCTTATTGAGCTTCTAAATTTGATCATTTATGTCAAATTTAACTTTCAGCAACCTATTTCACTTTAATCCAAAAGCAAACCTTACCTATTATAGTGTTTTCTTGTAGAATTCCATTAAGTGACCATGGAGCAATGCTTCTGGAAGTATGTGTGGGCCTCCTGATGCATCTAAGAGATATCTAATTGAAGCAAAGAAAGCCATTTCTATGTAGAATGGGCCAAAGCAAATAAACATTGTTATATAGAGGATAATGTTAACAATCTCAGATATGCCATTTTTCAGCAGCAGTATCTAGCCAAAAATCAAGAAAAACCCCTCGAACAAATAAGAAAAAAAAGAGAAAAAAAGAACCCAAGCACCCTACCTCCCTGTTCTGATAAACAAAGCATTACGTTGCAACTATTGCATTTATTTGGTGCCATGCACACCTTGCAGATCCCTGTGTCTCACCACCAGAATGTCATGGCTGGGAATTGAAATGGCACAAATAGCAGGTGAACTGGTTTAGCTGTGAACAGGTTCCTCAAAATATAATTTCTGTGGTGGAAATGATTCCCTCCCAGCAAGATGAGGAACATTTGGATCTAGAACCAAATATAATGGCTTGTGAACCAGATGGGTCTCATGATGACTTGGAGTAGTTAAGGTTAATGAATATAATTTAGATCAGATTTTCGAAACTATCTTATCTCTATAATTTAGTGAAAATTATAAATAGTTTGTTGATGATTGGGATGCATAGTTTCAAAATAAAGCTATTTTGATTGAAAATCTATGCAAATGATGATCACAATTGTGATATTGCCCATATAAGTACATTATTTGACAAAGTATGTAAAGGAGTTCGAGAAAAAGAATTTATTCAAGCAAAGCTAATTTTGTATAATTTGTAGGTCCGTTTAGGATAAAATAGAGACAAATGAGTACACATATTGGCGCTGTTCCATGCTATTAACATGTTTAGCGCTATATGTTTTACTATAGTTTAGGTTTTTCTTGACTATCAACAGGACCTGTTGTTATCAAACAGAATAACAACATTTTGATTTTTAAGTAGTTTTAGCAAGTAGTATCAGTAAATCTTGCAATGAATTTTGGTTTCATTGATATGTTCCCTCTATAAGGAAAAAATATGGATAATATCTTCTTGAGTTGAGTTTAAATTTAATGGGAATAATGTCCTGAATAAATTTAGATCCTGTATGTGTTGATCAGGTGAAAACTGTACAAGTAATGGCCAGTTGATTATCCCGTCTGAAATACGTTTTCACCGAGTTACAACATCAGTGGGTTTAGACTCTAAGGTTACTGTACACTCGGTCTGGGGCCTATTGGGAGATGACGCCGCAACGCCCGTTTGTAAGACGTTCAGTTCCATAAACTAGATGAAATTTCCTATTAAAATCAACCATCAAACCTTTTGGTGCTGAAAAGTCAAATAAATCGGTGTGGGCTCTTGGACTAATGTGGATGATTAACGTTAGGGATGGAACTGGAGAGTAAAAGACTAGACTGAAACGAACACATTTCGAAAGAATGCTCTCTAAAGAGAGAACAAATCAGAAAACGCTGGATATTTAAATGAGTATTTCTGCAACGACAATGATCACTGACACCATTTACCTGAAGCAAATTTTCATAGTTTCCAAGACCAAACAAGCTTCTAGAATAAAATCCCTATTTTGTCAAAAACGAAAAAATAAAATATCAATAGACAACTTGAAACGTGAATGTTTACATATAAACTGCAACGCAAGCCATAAAAATGCAGACAAAAGTGCATGTCTCTAAAGTGCATATCTTCTCAATAGTATATGTCTCTAAAGTGTGTTTCTTCTCAATAGTGCATGTCTTTAAAGTGCATTTCTTCTTAAATAGCACATGTTTCTAAAGTGCATTTCTTCTCAATAGTGCATGTCTCTAAGTGCATTTCTTCTTAAATGGCGAATGTTTCTGAATTGCATTTCTTCTCAATCTTTGAGCATCGACACCGATAAAACTCCCAGGGAAAACCTTTCCAATATCTTCACGAACTCGGTATTTTTACAACAGCTTGTCATTCATGGGAACTTGAACAATATAGGATTACCTTCAGCTATTAAAACAACTGCGCCCTCCGGCAATGTGATACCGAAGGTATAGAGGACCGAATAGGAATTTTCATGCCAAGCCAGGTTTCAAGCGGAGCTTGAAATTTAAATGGGTCTACCCGTCGTGTTTGAAAAACAGCAGCACGGCTGAGAGAGAGAGAGAGAGATGAGAGAGAGAGAGAGAGAGACGAGAGCGAGAGAGAGAGAGAGAGAGAGTAGAGAGAGAGGGGGGGGGGTTAGTTTGTTGGGATATAATAACTGTTCAAGTTCAAAACTATCAAAGAGGATTTAATCACATGGAAATCATGTTAATAATTGCATAAAGCTCTGCGCATATCTTATTTTCTTCTACTTCAAATAATAAAATCACGAACGGGATTTCACACGAAATAATTGAATTCGTGTAATATGGTATAATATAAATCACATATCTGCCTGGGCACAATTACCATGAAAATACGGATATCCTGAAGGGCACACGTATTGAAACTTGATACCATTTCATTTCCAGGCAATAAAAGATGATGGTTTTAAGCATTCACATAAATTTAAAGCTTTCATGTACATACGTTATTGAAAAGTTCATGTACATATATTAGGGCTTGTGCCTTGTATGATAAGGCGCCCTATGAGGTAATGTTAGACTAGCGATAATCTATACGCTAAGTCGGTTGGTATTGCACTTCCATCTTCAATGGAGTGTCTGGGGTTTGTAGATCACTTACGAAGTCGTATCATCTTTACGACGATGTGTTAAACTCATGGTTCGGTGAGGTTCTTGTAGAAAACACAAGGTATAAAATAGTATATTCTTCTGAAGTTTTACATGATGAAGATCAGGTATGATCGTACAAGTCTTCTATGACGATAGCTTGATCGCTTCTGCCAATGATGATGGCTAATCCTATTCCTCTACATGATAAAGCTTAGGTAAAGAGGTACAGGTCTTCTAATGACGATAGCTAACTCTCTTCTGCCTGTCTACCATCTCTGTTACAAGTTATGAAGGAACAGACAGTAGTTCGAACATATGAACATACTATCAGATGACATAGTTTCATACGAACACACAATCGAATGAGACACGCTACAGATCACGTAGGCCGTTTGAATAATAGGTCGGGGTAGTTGTCCTCAAGCAGGGAGCTTGGACTAATGTTTATAAACAATTGAATGACTACATTGACGGCATGTTATCTTAGCCTACATACTTATTGTATACGTCATCTTTAGCGTCTCTAGTCTGATCACATTCCTGCAAGCAATCTGGTTGAACCTCTTTAGTTTTAGACTTTTATATATATGGACTAACATTCCATATTTTTATTATGTAAACACTTACACATATGTGTTCATAAATAGAATTAAGGGGTATAGAAACCCTTTAGTCATGTTTATGATAAAATTAATAGCATCATTTTTTTTTCAGGACAAAAACTGACTGTTTACTACACTGATTTCAAGGTACAAAAGAAGACTCATTTTATTCGATGCAAATTGTCTCACTAAGATGAACAGGTGGACACCGTCGCACACGCGAGACATATTCTACATCGGTATTGCAAAAATGCAACGACTGAGAGAAAGATCCAAACGAAGTAAATAACAAGGTAAAGCTTACGTGTTGCCATGGTTACACACGAGAGAGAGAGAGAGAGAGAGAGAGAGAGAGAGAGAGAGAGAGAGAGAGAGAGAGAGAGAGAGAGTTTCAATGTTGCATCTCCACCCTCTCGCTATCGCCGTCTGCGATGCGATGCGGGTATAAAAGAAAATAAGACTACTCCTTCGTAGAACTGCAACTTCTAATGAGTATTAGCATCAGTATATATATATATATATAGAGAGAGAGAGAGAGAGAGAGACGACCTTGCTCTATGTAAGGTGTCTCACAAAGCCTCACAACCAGCAGCTGGGGAACACCAAGATAGTGAACTCACAGCGACATGTCATAAGAACGGAGGGGAATGTAGTAAAAGTTATAAAACTAATCCTTTGATACAAACCCAAGTAGACACTTACATCACGAAACTCCAAGGGAATAGAGACCTAGGGAAATCACGAAAAATAAAATATTCACATATTGTAAGATTAACTCACCTCCTTGAGGAAAGAACTGAGAGAAGATGTCTTTGAAACCCTCCTCGTCCACCATTCCCGTCGGACATTCCTGCAAAACGAAATGAGAACATTTCATATACTAATTTCAAAGAAGGTAAATTGTTCATGATATTGATTTCATGCACATATGTACTTCGATTATATTGGGTATAAATTTCTACATTTGTCATTTCTTCACGTTGGATAAAATGGAAATAATCCCCAAAACAGCAGTGATTTGAGAGAGAGAGAGAGAGAGAGAGAGAGAGAGAGAATTAATTAAATAATTCGTAAAAAGCCAGCATCCGAATTATGTAAGTGTAACGCACTGTCTAGCTGCTTAGTAATTGACGCATGTATATGTGACATTTCAGAGAAATCGTCGTGAAATATGAAGGAGGCTGGTAAGAAGCTGTAAAACTGACTTAGATGGTCAGGTTCTTTTGTTTCACTACTCGGGCTATTATAACAAAATTTGAATTATGCAAAATTTATTTTTTTTTGTTCGTCACGTTGCCTAGATTGGTTGTCATCTTTCATAAAAGAAGTTCATAAAATCTTTTGCTTTTTGTTTAATGTGAACAATAAATATAACATCCCATATATCTAATAACCATTCAAAACAGAAATAGGAGGCCAAAATACATCCGAGTAAAACAAAGTAAATGTATTCGACAACCAAGAACCACATTTTTCTATCTACCATTTTGTTTCCTCTAATTCTTCAGTAGAACCTAAAAGTTCCCAGACCCAAACGAAAATGTTGCTTCCCCTCCCTGAGAGCAACAGCTTGCAAGCGCTGGGCAACAGGTGCCACTGCTGTGCAAGGATGCCGCAACTGTGCCTGTTGCTTCAGTAATGAGACAACATGTACTTGTAAAATGTTATTGTCAGTCACACAACCTGAGCACCTGCTACTCAGTTTACTGGCTTCTGGGGCTCAATATAACCTATTGCAGCTTGCTTCTGATTGACGTGGTTTGTTGCACATTTCCGTAACGTTTAGAGATTCACAAAGCAAGGAAATTAACCTTATGATCAATGATCCATTCTTAGTAAAGGCCTCAGACCGTCTTGAGTATATAGTTTTATATCAAGTTTTGGGCATCATAGCTAAGAATACATGAATTCTATTCGGCAAGGAGGAAATTGAAAATACATATCCTCTTATCAAAATCTTTTCAAGTTAACAAAATAGAATGCACCGCACAGGTGTCTAAACAAAGTCAACATTTGAACATCCGAGTAATATACACATATTATCTTTTCAACTTCACTTTTCATTTGTAAAATTTTCTACTCGGTGATGAGGATACCAACATCACTTTAAATAAGATTTATACTCATTTGTATTATAAATAAATTAGTAAAGGAAAGACTCTTTTATATCAAGTATTTTGAACAAGTTGATGGCACTTCAGTGGCAGAAATTCTGAACGAATCTCAGAAAAATTCTAACTTGAGGACCTAAGTTTCTTTCGCAGGAAGAAATCCTTTTCGCTACCCCCAGACAGCCATAAAGCTTATTTAAGTCTTCATTACTACATCATCTCTGATATAGATATCAAAGATTCCTTCTCCATTTTAGCCCTTTTTATAGTGCTCCCGATCAACGAAGTAAAGCTGATTTGGCTGACCACCAGTGAAGGTAAAATGATTGCTCGCCGGTTTCTCCATTGAAAAAGTTAATCAACATTTGGCTGGGCCATTATTTCCTTGGGCGACCGTCATTGAATGTCAGACGAAGTTGAAACACGGCTGCTCTCGTGGACTGTCATGGGGTTTGTGAATACAAACCTCAACCCCAACATCATCAAAGAATATTAATGAACTTGCATCAGACGTTGGGAGTCTGGAGAGAGGGACAGTACTCCTCATTGAGTTTTTATAAGTTAAAAGAGTAAGAGATTTGATTTAAAATAAAGGGATTCTTAACAAACAAACAAATAAGGGTGCCCTTCATTATCTGGGTGAGGACATTTTCTAGTGATAAAAGGAACAAATGAAGGACCTGGAATCGCAAGGTTATTTTTAATTTTTTTTAAGTGAGTCAAACCTATTTACTTACCAGGATTTCTTCTCCCTTAAATTAACACATATATGAAGTTTTAAATTTTTTTATGGGTAAAGGGCACACGCCGCCTAAAAGAGTCCGGTGCAATACAGATAAAGATGTAGATTTGGTACTAATAAGCGATATACAAGATTTATTACAAACAACAACAGTTATAACTTTTATGCCAAGTACTCGAATATTTGAAAAAACCTTTTCACAAAAGAAAGCCTTGGGAGAAAAAAAAAGCTCGAATGCCTTTGCCAATATTTTTAAAAACGTAATTCACTTACAGTACCTTGACACGATTCTTTTAGAAACTATATCCTAAAAAAAAAATAATAAAACTTTCTTAAAGAATCGCAAACAAAGACACGATTTACCCAAAGAAATTCGCTTATAAACTATTTTTTAAGTCTCCTTAAATAAGATTTCCTAAAAAGGATCAAATAAAAATTCATTAGACGGATACTTTTATGAAACGCAATCTTAAAGTAACAAAATTTTACCATAAATCCCAAGTCTCTAAAAGAAGGTTTGGAATGAAATTAAAATGTTTCAATTAAATTATTTCTTTAAAATATTTCCTTGCAGACTCTGGCTCTACAACCTCCAAAAATGGGATTCGAAAAACAGGAGCATAAAGAACAAAACGTTTCTATGGTAAAATGAATAATCCACAAAAGCCCAATGCTCTTTACAAATTTGTAACAATTAGGGGATGAAAAAGGTAACTGTTCCCCAGAATGGATATCGGACCCCGCCGGTTTTCAAACGTACCAAATTAATTTTTGCAATCTGATTATTTCTTTCTTGGATTTTTTTTCCATCTCACACACACACGCGCGCACTGCAAAGCACAATAAATTTGGATGGCTTGAAAGTATTTCAAAATTTGTTCGTAATATCTAAGGATATTAATAAAGTTCTAATTTTCAGTTACCTGTGTAAATTACAACTTCACAAGACGCTTTATTAAAATCAAGGACCAACAAAAACCTCGTGACCCTCCCTGCGCAGTTAGAGAGAGAGAGAGAGAGAGAGAGAGAGAGAGATTCATGAAATCTGCAACTAGTATAGGGTCTTAAAAAATTACCAATGAGTTTCTAAAGCCAAAAGAGTAATGAAGTGATGGTCACACAAAAATATTCAATATAAACAAAATTTCGAAACAATGCGCATTACCGAATACCCTTGGTAAGGATTGAAGAGATATATTATTTATTACACTATTAATCAGTCGCAACCACGAACAAGTTAAAAAAAAAAAGAATTAACAATCTTACACATAAAGGCATTCTCAATAGTTTTTTTTTTTAAAGAATGGAGAAAAATCTTCATCTTCAAGATCAAGTCATAAATCCTTATACCCTTACTAAACCAGGCATGCATAAAAAAGGAAGCAAAAAAAAAAAAAAAAAAAAAAAAAAAAAAAAAAAAAAAAAAGAAAAAGAAAAAAAACACTTTATATCCTCTAAGTCTCTTTTTTTTGGTCTTGTTTCATGAGAGAAAAGGAGTGTAAGGACAGAAAAAAGCCATTTGCTCTTTCTCTCCAAAGCTGGCTTCCGGGTTTCATTATGACTCACCGGCTCTTGGATTTTTTTTCCCCTCCAGGCAAGAGCGTTAACCATGAATTTAACCCATCTTCTTTTACCACGAATCTTATAGCCATTCATTAGCACCTGGGATGGGCTGGATCACAAGTAAAAATAACACAGAATTTACTCGTGATCTGTATTAAAAAAAAAAAGAAAATATTGGAATTCCTAAGTATCTCACGTGACGATATCGTTTACTTCGGGAATTTGCGTTCAAGTACTTCATACATTTTTTTGCATTAACGGAAATTCAGTATAAATTGTTTTGTGCGCTCAGCAGAATTATACTACATACATATGTATGTATCTATATATAT
>NC_061096.1:36540795-36568295 GCF_015104395.2 Macrobrachium nipponense
TGATATAAAACTGCATAGAAAGACAAGTCAATGTACGACAGTTCATGAGCTCTTTTCAAAGTGCTTTTGGGAAACTAGTTGCAGCCAGTAATATGAGGCAGTAACGAATTGTGCGTTTGTATGTGCGTGTGCGCCTCTTCTATTCTTAATGTACCCTACACAAGTCTATGGTGGACTTGGCTCAGAGATGGCTTTGGAAGAAAGACAAGATGTCGGGGAAGCTCAGCGAAAGTTTCTTTATAATATAGTGTGTGAAATATTCCAGCTGCTTGGGTGAGTCTTATACTGTTTTAGCCAAAGAGTGGCTTGTTGTCTGTTTAACATCTATGAGAATATCCAATCTTTAATCTTTGTTGTTAAACTTATGTGTGTACTTACGAGGTGTTTCTCGTGTCTTTGAAACAGACGGTTCTGGGCGGAACTATGTGGGGGGACCGAGGGAGTCCCGATGGGAGAATAGACATTTGGTGTGACCATTACTCTTTAGACATTTTGATAGTGGGGTAACTTGAGTTAAGTTAGTCTGTGAGACCTAATTGATTTACTGTCTTTTCGTTGTTAAATAAATGTAATGTATTTTTATAATGCAACTCTCTCATTTTGATTACCTGACCGAATGGATAGAGAGAGAGAGAGAGAGAGAGAGAGAGAGAGAGAGAGAGAGAGAGAAAACCGCGAGCCGCTGGTTGCTTAGAGAGAGAGAGAGATTTTGTTGTTTGCCTGACGCTCGAGTTACACGTTTTACCAAATGAATAAAGAGGTTCAATACCTATTATATATATCTATATATATATATATATATATATATATATATATCTATATATATACAGGTATTTCATTGCTCCTGAAGCCATTTCAAGATTAAACAAAAATGACTATTCTTCTCAGAATCATAAAAATAAGAATAACTGACCTAAGTCATCAAGCGTCCAAGTTATAATTAATAATAATAATAATAATAATAATAATAATAATAATAATAATAATAATAATAATAATAATAATAATATAATAATAATAATAATGAAAAAATAACATAGCAACTCTTATCTAGTAGCCCTCAGCTTGCTATCCTCTTAATATAGTCGGCTTACAGTATCGATATCTTGGCCGCCAAAAAACACCAAGATTCTTAATATTTTCCTTCAGAGATTCTCTCATCTCTTAGAGTCGGAGATTACTAAAGAATCTCGAGATTCCGGCTTATGTCGATAATATTCCCGGGAAGGAGGTTCCAACATTGGTCGGATCTGTCCGTCCGGTTTTATCTTTTTTTTTTCTTTTCTTATTTGTTATAATAAAAAGAAGAATGAATCTCCTAAGTAATAATAAAGGAAAATGTGAATGCTTGAATGAACGAATATCTTATTAAGATATACAGATAAAAAAGCTGTAATAAACAGACAATTACAAAGACGGAATAGATGAATTCTAACCACATAAGCACGAGCAATAACGTATGACGGCTCCAGGCAACAATAGTAATAAAATAACGATCACAGCACGAAAAAATAAAATAAAAATGTTGATATCATTATGGTATACACTCATCAACTTTATATCTATACCACTACTACTACTACTACTACAATTTACTATTCAACACCAATATCCTCTTTGGAAACTTCGACACTGCAAGCACTTTCATAAGAAAAAGTTCCTTGTGGTATTCATTGGACAATTGCACATAAGCTTTCAACAGTTGAGAAAATGGCCATTATATTTTTTAGTTTGCTGAAGAACGGAAAGTTATCTCGATAACTACCGTGACTTATAATACTCATAAAAATTTCTCGCCATTTACCGTCAGTTTCCTTAAATTCTAGAAAACAAAATTTCCTTTCTTTCCTTCCTTCTTCCTTATCCTTGAGATCAGTCGAGTTAAGTGCCAGATGAGAGCACTAAGTACAGAAAAAAATGCTTATCCCTAATTAACCACAAAGGACCTTTTCTTCCTGAAGAGTTTGTCAGCAATTTCTTTTAAAGGCTGAGGTCGGTGCAGCATTTTCAAAGTTTTATCAAGAAAACGTCTTAAAATTTCCAATACAGCTACATTACTTCTACTGCAAATAGCAAAAGAACTTGTAATGTTAGTGAGTACTGCTAAAGCAACACTTCCAATAAGTAAAAAATTAAAGAACTTTTTGCCTGCCCATGAATAGGAAATTATTTTCAACCCTGAGATCAACGTCTACTTCAAGGAACTGAGAGATACAAATCCTTTTCATCACTAACGAACCGATTCCAGTTCCAGGAAATGAAGTCTAGGTACTCCTTTCAATTACTGGAAAGGGAACAGCGGTCTTTCCACCCGGAAAACATAATAATTTATCAAGTAAAATGCGGACTTCATAACACGAGTTAAAAATCTGGTACTAAATGAATGTCAAGAAAACATCTGAATCAATATGAAGAAAATACTTGACTTCCTGTAAGAGTTTATTCCATTGTGTTTGCTTTAAAATCCAGTTCTCTCGAATGATATTTATTCTCTCGCGCTCTTCTGATGCCAGTGAACACAGTACCTCGGAAGAGTAAACAGGAAACAACAAGCTGCAGTTACTATAGCGAAATCAAATAAAAACAAAAGAAAGGAAAGAAAAAAAAATACCACAGATACAATAACTTTTTTTAATTAGGACGTTGTAGCACAACTAGCGAGTGAAGGAAGAATGACAAGATATTTTCATATAATTTCACAGAATTGACTGAAGTTCTGGGAGTTGTCTGGCTCGTCAAAAAAGTAGAAGAGAGAATGCATCTTCATTACTATGACTAATTTCTTTTTTTCAAAATCAAAATGCTACTTCACTTTTTATAATTCAAAACAACACCTTTTTTTTCTTGGTCTTTCAAAACATCCTTCTGGCTTCCATTGAACGTTTAAAATAACATCCTGTTTTCTCTTGACCTATATCTTTATTTTAACTTTCAAAACAAACTCTGCCTATTATAAGCTTTCGAAACAACTGTTTACTAGTCATATCATTCCAAACAAACTCCTGTTTTCTTGGTCTCCTTGATAGTTTTTCACTTTCTCATTCGCTGGCATCAAAAGTTCTTGCTTTTATTATACTTTCTTTTAAAACAACCTCTACCTTTTCTATTTATATTTTTAATTTTCATGACATGCTCTTGTGCGAGAGAGAGAGAGAGAGAGAGAGAGAGAGAGAGAGAGAGAGAGAGAGAGAGAGAGAGAGGAAAAAAAACTGTACGTTTCAAGAACAGAGAAAATGGACAGAATTCCGTATTCCCGAGATGAAGGGCCTGAGAGACACAGAAAATATTGTACGCTACTATAGTAGAAATCAATGAATATTGCATCAAGCTACAGAGAGAGAGAGAGAGAGAGAGAGAGAGAGAGAGAGAGAGAGAGAGAGAGAGAGAGAGAGTTGCAAACTTTAGAATAGCATACACATGAATTAAAGTTTGTTACTATCACACAATAATTAGTCATAACTGTATGAGAGAGAGAGAGAGAGAGAGAGAGAGAGAGAGAGAGAGAGAGAGAGAGAGAGAGAGAGAGAGAGAGAGAGAGAGAGAGAGAAGCAGGACTCCCAACCCAGAGTCCCCCGATGGAATGGGTAACTCGACGGCGCTTCCTGAATGCATAATGAGTAATCCTCCAGGAAACACAAATTACTCTCCCGAACTAAAGCGTATCCCCGCTACACGCCCATAACCTTAGTCCGGAGTCGTGATGTGAGTTTAAACTTCTTACTGCTGTTGCCCTGAATCATTGCCGAGAGAGAGAGAGAGAGAGAGAGAGAGAGAGAGAGAGAGAGAGTACGGAGTCGAGTTGCAGACTTCAGAATATCATATTCATGAATTAAAGCTTGCTACTACTACCACCTAATGATGAGTCAGCTCTCTCTCTCGCGCTCGCGCGCGCACACGTGTGTGTGTGTGTGTGTGTGAGAGAGAGAGAGAGAGAGAGTTTTGAACACTAATTTGAATATCATATTCATGAAGGCAAGTATAAAAACGCTACAGTTATTAGCCACATCTGAGAGAGAGAGAGAGAGAGAGAGAGAGAGAGAGAGAGAGAGAGAGAGAGAGAGTCTGGTGTAGAGTTGGAGACTTCAGAATATATTCATGAATTAGTTTCTTACCACTGCTACCTAATAATTAGTCATATCAGAGAGAGAGAGAGAGAGAGAGAGAGAGAGAGAGAGAGAGAGAGAGAGAGAGAGTGTTTCGGAACTCAACCTAAAATGATCGATTCACAGTCAAGCGAGAGCTATGAGAATCCAAGTAATTGACCTTAACCCGACGTCATTAGACCATTAAAGTCCTGAACTTATCCGAGTTCCGCAAAAGACACTTTAGAGACCGACGCTTGCAAACTTTCAACTTTCCATTTATCAACTTAATTCAAGAAAAGCCATAAGTCATTATTAATTTTTCTTTAATTTTTTTTCTCTCATTTGTTAGAATAGGAAGCGGTGTCTAATCATGATTATATATTAATTTCTAATCACCGTCTACGGTGAAATTAAGAAGTCTATTGCCATCATTATTTCAATTACATCTTTTCTTCATAACTGGAAATTCAATATGATCTCTCAAGATCTGTTTTTCCTTGTTAATTACGTTTTCTACGTATTACGTTATAGTCTACTGAAAAAAGGGCAAAATGGTGAGAATCTAATGTTTTTCCTTTGTTTCGATTTCATTAGGGTCTGGAGAGTCAGGAAATGCCGGGTGACACCTTGTCACCATTGGGGAATTTTTTTTAATCGACCGATAATAAAATAATCGTTTTTGGCACAATTTTTAGATTGGCTCTAATATCATGTCATTTTTTTTTACTATGAAATGTGTTTTCCAGTTAGCTCATAAACATTCGGAATGTCTGATATGCGTTAGAAATTATAATTATGAATTCAGTAATTCATACAACCACAGATTATAATTTTTCTTTTTCAGTTTTTGAGATAAGGTGGAATTTATGAAGACACTTGTAGTATAAGGATTACTTTTAAGAACTTTAGATAAAGGTTGGTTTATCAGGCTTTTATGAATTATCAGCTGTTTGTTCTTTAGTTTAAATATAGGAATATTTAAATACATCGCTGATATAGACTACACTTGTACACCTTTCTCATTTATACTTTAGTATATCAGCTAGTGAATTATCACCATTCGATTTTTCATGAGCAACAAATCTCAGAGAAAAATACAATTCTTTTGCAGGATGAAAGATTGTATTTTTAAAGATCACTTCAACTGATAGTAAGAAAACATCAACAAATAGAATGATCAAAGCAAGTAAAAAGAGAGGTGATGAATTGTATCACAACTTGGATCCAGATACGGCAGCGGAATCTCAGAAGCACTGTATATCAACTTATACATTTTCGCTGCATATCGCCCAACTTCCCGTAAGAGAAAGAGAAGAAAAGGGACAAGGCAATTCATACTTAAAGAACATTGCATATTTTGTGGAAACTGTCCAGTTACACCTGATCCGCGCCGTCCTGAAAGGTGCGACAAGGCATCATTATGCCGCACATCAGACCGTGGTGATACACAGAATCTTTTAAAGAAGCTATATCAAATATTTGTAAATTGCGTAATGATCAGTGGGGCTCTGAAGCAGAACTTAGACAAAGTGGATCAACAGCAGATCTTCTTGCTGCAGATGGACGATACCACCGAAAATGCTATCAAACGTTTGTTAAACCAAAATACTGTAAAACAGAGGTCTCTTCTTCAGATACGACTAACATGGATAATACGCCTGCACTACATGCTTCCATAACTGAAATGAAAAAAGACTATTCTTTGATATGGAATTTGGTTAATCTTCATCAAGTTTATACTGCCCATGGTGGAAAGATTAAGCGTCGTCAGTTTATGAACACCATTATGGATATTTTAGAAAACGAGTGCATAGTGCTGCCTGCTTATACTTACGCTAGTATTATTATTCATAAATCATCTGCAAGTCATCCCATAAAGCTGTCAAAAGATGAAGAGAATGATGATGTTCAAACAGCTGTAAAAACTATTGCTTCCCCCATTGTAAATGAATGCAAAGAGAATATACCAGATAAAGATTGCTACAAAAGCCATCTCAATAATGTGGGTAATAAATTGGCCCAATGTAGGAACTGTTAGTAACTATTGTAATGCTCATTGCTCATACATACTGGAAAGACTTGATAAGAGTGATGTATATCTTAATTTTTTATCGATACAATGTAAATAGTATCAAAAAGGGTACAAGAGAGTCAAGAGCCGAGTCAAGTAGTAGAGAATACAAACTTAGTATGATCCAAAAGCCCCCCCTCTTCCCTAGTTCCAAAAGTTGGGGGTGGAACACTTCCCCCTTGTTGTTGTGTGGTGGTGGTTTGTTGGTGGTTGTTTTGTGTGGTGGTGGGTGTTTGTGTGTGTGTGTATGTCACCAAAAACAAAATTCAGGTCATTCAGGTCATTATTCAGACTGACAGAGAAAGTTGTAGAAAGAAGTCACAAAAATAAGCTAGTGATCACTGGGCCTTCTCCAATCTCCACTCTTATTCAAAATGGTCAAGAGGAACCACATGAGGACCTTCACACCACTCAAGAAGAAGCTAATGTCATAATAATCCACCAGCTGCTCTATTTAATAAAGGTTGGATAATTATAATATGTCATGATACAGATGTTTTTGGCCTTTTATTACACCATTACCCTAAGCAATAAGACCAAAAAAGTTGTAACAGTAACGATGGAAAGCCTACTTCTGGGGGTGGAACGTTAAGTTCGCCCCAAATTTAACCCGATCAAAGGGGCCCCCTAACTGTTGAAAAACACCACCCTATAGTTTCAAACATTTTAGCAGCACATGCTTTATCTGGCTGTGACACAACATCACAATGACATCGAATAGGAAAGGTAACTGTTGTAAATATTTTAAGGCAAGATTGCCAGATTGCTGGGCTTGGTGATACTATATATGCAAACTGGTCGGATGTAATACAATAAGCAATGACATTTATATCATGCTGCTACAGCATAGTGTCAAAAGCCTCTGACACTATTGTCTGACATTAGGTATGCAGTATGACAGAAAAAATATACTGCCAATAACGTTGTAGGAGCTCCCCAGTTAAAGACACTGCCTCCAACAGCAGCCGCAATTAGATTCCATGTTTACCGGCTGCCCGATGGAAATGGGCTGATGAGGCCAATTCACCCCTTATGGACCCGACTGACTATGGGTGGGAATTTGACCCTAATCATACTTTTCTAGTGGCAGTTACCACACCCAAAGGAGTATCATGTGCTCCAGAATATTTTCTGCAGCTTATTAAATGTTCTTGTGCTATTGAAGGGAATACATGTGGAATTGCAAATTACTGTTGCGTGAAGGCATCTCTAGGATGTAGATTGTTTGTCAATGTGTAAGTTCAGTCGAGTGTTTGAACCGATTCGCTAAACTGATGAAAGATAGAAGTGAAAAAGAAGAAGAAAAAAAATGAAGAAAAGGCTATTCTTCGAAACATTTTAAGTGATAGCTAGCTAAATGCGGTGATGATCTATCACAGTTTGTGCGGTGTAATAATGATAACTATTAATACATTTTTAACTGAGTTTTCACAAGGCTTTTTTCTCAATAATAGTAATTTTCTTCTCAATTATGGCCATGTATTTTTCCAAATAAAAATTAATAAAACTATTTATTTGTTCGAAAGAATAAACTTGTACAGATTTTTTGTTGCCTACATACCTCAAGCTTACTTAGTGCATAGATAATTTTCCCCAAAGGTGACAGAGTGTCACCCGGCAGTTTTTTAATTGTTATACCCTATAGTATTAGAAAATGCAAAAGAAAAAAAAACAAACATTGGATTCTCAACATTACCACTTCATGTGGAATTTCCAGTAGATTCACTATATTACGTTACTCCTTCAAACAATACTGTTATCTCATTTACATTAATATAATTAATTTTAGTCTCATTTCGAGATAAACTCGTTTTCCGGACGGGCTTTTTGACAAGCTTTTCAAAACAAAGTGACCAGACCAGGGGTGGTGTTAACAGCCTGTCTCGGTTCCCTCGCTAGATCAAGCTGACCTTAACATTTACACAGATTTCCACTCCAATCCGTTATCTCCAATGGTTTCAATTACACGCTGCCAGCAATTCCCCGAACAATCTCATTTCTCTCATACATATCAATCACAAGTTGGCGATCTCCTCAGGAGATATTTCTTATTAAATGTTTAACCGGACAATTTGTTCAAGGTGATTAGAATAATACGTCCAGAATTCGTAATCAGAGACGTGGCCGTATTCCTTAAAAAAAAGTTGGGTAATTCAATTAAACCCGGTCATTCCAAATACATTTGGTTAACTCGTTTCGACATGGAATAAGGCCGATGGAATATGCGCAACTTACCGGCCCAAGCATGATGGAAAAAAAGGATGACTGACTGACTGATTCCTACTGCAATATGGGGTCGCAGAAACAAAAGGTCATCGAAGCCAAATATTCGCCATGTCAAGAGCTGCAGCCCCAGCATGAAATGGAAACCTTTAAGGGTTTACAAAGCCACATTTCTCAGTACATAAAAGTAAAACTTAACCATTACATTTCCTTACACTGCTTTCTCATCGTAACTCACCATAAATACAGATTCAGTGAACTACCAAAACAAAAGTATTTGATAACAAAAAGGCGAATCTAAAAGCAGGGTTAAATCAAAGTTGTTAGATCCTTGAGTTAAATGCATATCAAAGTACTTATACGTATGGTATACATCTTTCGCAAAAATCAAAGAAAACGTGCAATGAGGAAAGACAAAGAAGACAAAGAAAACGTTAAAATACAAAGAAAACGCATAATTACAACGGCAGACTTAATTTAACATCGCTTATGAGTTTACACGTCCCATTCAAACATGAGTCATTATTTCGCCGAGTCAGACCGGCACAAGATCAGGAGGGCGTTGTTATCAGAACCATCAATCAACACACATTATGAAAAACTGACAATGTATGGGAGAAACTACCTATACTGAAGGGGGTTTCCCCATGCAGAAATGGGTATGGGAATCGATCCTGCGGCAATGGATGAAGAGGCAGGTTTCTCAGTTCATTATGCAAACTGTTTATTCAAGGCTAGTAAGTACTGCAGCTCCATTCCATTATTCTGAGAGAGAGAGAGAGAGAGAGAGAGAGAGAGAGAGAGAGAGAGAGAGAGAGAGAGAGAGAGAGAGAGAATGTTTTGTAAACCAGGCCTCACAACATCAATACAAAAGTTATATCCATGGAGAGACAGCGAATTATGTTTTAATAAAGCTGGTGTCCTGAACAAATATGTTTTACGGCCCACACATACACACACACACACACACACAAAATCTAAATAATGGCGTGTTCAGAAATTTGAAAAAAAATTGTAATGCTCAAAATTTTGAATTTAGTGAGGGACAAATGACTTGTTTTATCTCAGCCACATTACCATCTATGATATTGCGAAGAACAACTCTCATATGTACCGCAATGAATTATCCAACGGGGCTGTTTGAAGTTTAATAAGAAAAACGTTATCGTTAAAATAAGATAAAATGTCATGACCATACTCATCACCTCACGTGGTGCACTGTAAGCATTACTTAAGGGTCTTTGCAGCGTTCCTTCGGCCCCAAGCTGCAACCTTTTTCACTCCTTTTACTGTACCTCTGTTCATATTCTCTTTCTTCCATGTGACTTTCCACCCTCTATAACAACTGTTTCATTGTACAACTGCGAGGTTTTCCTCCGGTTGCACATTTCAAAGCTTTTTACTGTCAATTTCCGTTTCACCGCCGCATGACCTCATAGGTCACTGTGCTTGGCCTTTGGCCTAAATTCTAAACTTTATTCCTATAACCATAATCATCTCATTCCAAATTAGACCTGCATCTTTCACTTTGACTTTCCTCAGATATAACCATTATGGGGAAAAAACTGTAGTTGGTAGTAATTTGTATAACACACAGTATATTGTGTCTGCTTCGATGAATTAAGTAAAACGTTTGTTTGAACAGGTACCTGTTAATTTCGTACACAACAACAAAATTACCCGGGCCCAAATTTGGATTTTAGTCTTAAATCCTAGAAAGACATATGCTTACAACCTTGCATATGCAAAAACGGTAATTTCAAAACCTAGATTTCAAACAGAGAGAGAGAGAGAGAGAGAGAGAGAGAGAGAGAGAGAGAGAGAGAGAGAGAGAGAGAGAGTCGGGGGAGCAAAGATTCCCGCGGCGGCCATAGGAAGCCCGTAGTATATAAAAAAATAAAGGGCGATGGCATAAAATAAAAGAATTAAAAATGGTCTTAACAAGGATATATACTAAACTAATATTATCTAAAAAAAACAAATAACGTATCCAATAAGGAGAAACACTAAACACCTATTATTTAAAAAGAAAACTAAATAAAGATTAAACGAAAAGTGAAGACGATAATTAACGATTACCTAAAAAAAGTGACAAACATGAAATACCAATTAACTGAAAACAAAATAAATAGGTACCCGAACTATAAAAGCTAATAATTAGCGTTCACCTTTGAGGCAGAAACATCAAACAACGAACGAGAAAAAGCATTATTATCAAGGTATATATAAAAAAAATCCTTTTTGGAAAACCCCTCTGGGTATATAGTGGCTCTCGCTGTATGGAAAGAAATACACTTTTTAGAATGTACGTCATCTCCCGGATTACGAGGGCTTTCGAATTCTTGTCTATTTACAGTGGTAAAACTTGAAACTGCTTGATCAATTTTCACAGTATACGCACATACACACACACACACACACTCAGAGAGAGAGAGAGAGAGAGAGAGAGAGAGAGAGAGAGAGAGAGAGAGAGAGAGAGAGGATTATATAAGTATCAAACTTGACGGAAGTGAATTGGTACAACCATTATTACTACTATTGTTAGTCTATATTTATTATAACCATCAACAGATATGTAAGAAATTGAACTTTTCAGCTAACTTCGAACCCATTTATTCTTCACCAAGGGGAATGAACATCAGCCTTTTAACAACGAAAATGAACAAACTAACCCATAAATAAAACTAAATAAATAAAACATATAGAAAGATAAAAAGGATTTTACTTTCCTTTTAAAGTTACAGCTGAGGTGGAAAAAAAGATATAAGCCTCTATAAATTCTTCTGCAGACGAGCGATTGAATCTACTATCCTCTTATTCAGAAGGGTGAATATCATACTTATCTTCCCAATAACCCCACTGATTGATTGATCTGATACTAAAAACTGGCCTTCCATTTCACTTACAAAAGAGGCTAAGACTTTACGTACGACTTATCTCTGGAACAGCATTTGTCCATCAAAGCAATACTCAGTGATTTTTTCCCAAAAGCTATTAGAGTTCCATAAACATTTCATATCATGTAATAACTGAAATTGGTAGTTTCAACACTTTGAACGGCGAAGGATGAGTTCGGCCAAATATTGCCTTGAATGAAGCGATATATCCACCAAAAATTAACCAAAGCCAGAGACATAAACACAATGATTTTATCTTCATGAAAAACGTCAATACGTCAAGTTTTATTCTAGACAGGGAAAGAATAACTCATAACTTGCGCTTCGTTATACTGATGAATCCGGCAGGATTTTAACTTTGGGGAAGTGAAAAATAACGGAAATTCTTCAAAGAAAGTCAGAACTTCCATAAATATTGAATTTGAAAACAGATGCGTGAAGAGAAATTATTCTTGAAAGATATCTGGAGAAATGGGATCCACAAATACAATTTTTAGAAAGATTTTATTTATACGAACGGCTGTTATAATGGTCACACCTTACTAACGAAACGAAGGCATAAAAAATAATTTTCAGAAAATGAAGAGCTCCACCAACTTTTGAATTTAAGTGAAATGAAATATCAAAATTGATTTATAGAAAGCCATTGATTTAAAAAAAATGAAATATCAAACTTTATTTATAAAAAAACAATTGATTTCAAGTGAAATGGAGTAATCAAAGTGATTTTACAAAGCCATAAACAATATTTTTTTTTAGAACTAATAGCAAATCCTTAAAAACTACCTCTACTGACCAACGGCAAAACAATATAATCTACCCAAAGCACAATGACAAGTCCATCAAATAGAAAGATGAAAATAACTGCAGAACAGAACATCACATCGTCCTGTAAACATCGATGAGTTGATCCCGAATCCAAAGCCCAAGAAATGCCAAAGGTAGAGAGAGAGAGAGAGAGAGAGAGAGAGAGAGAGAGAGAGAGAGAGAGAGAGAGACCCGGGTGCAAAGGTGAAGGGTTAAAGGCCATAAAAAAATATATGTGTCGGATGATTACAGAACTTTGGAGAACCACGGCTATTCCAAAGGTTCCCATTCCAGACGGAATTTGTCAGCAGAAGACAGAAAGGGACGAGGAAAAACTATCACCAGACATAACGCATTCGAATGCAAAGGGCGACGGGAGGGCGAAAGTGATCTTATTTATGGAGAGGCGGACGAAATATGTCTCAGAACAGAGGAGGGAAACGAAACATGTCGAAAGACAGAGAGTGACAGCAATGGGGATGGCAATCTAATCTCTTAGATTGCCTGATGGAGACTAGAACAAAAGAGAGAGAGAGAGAGAGAGGAAATCATCCCCAAAAGAAGCAACAAACATGCCCAGTGAAGGCAAGATGATTAGATTACTTTTGTAAAAGACAAGAGAAGTCTAAAGGGGATTCTAAAGCTTGGAGAAGTGTCCCAATAACACAGAATGCAATAGACATTAGTTCTTTACATTGAACAATCAGAGAATGAAATGCTTTGGATTTTCAAAACAATTTCCTCGAAAGACTCTGCAGTAACAAAGAATGCAATAGACATTAATTAGTCATATTAAACCCTGAGACACTGAAATTCGTTGGACTTTCAAACCAATTATCTCGAGAACAAACCGTTCTTCTCTATTTGAAGAAACACGCACGCCCAGCACAAGCATGAAATCAGTGGCAGTGTTAGGTGTCATGAATGATGGTTTTCATGGAGAATGATCTTATGCTTTCCATTGGGGTCACGGGGATATGGAGGGTAGGTAGGGGACCACCTTCATCACCCCCCCCCCCCCCCCACCCCCCCCCCCCCCCCCCCACCCTACCTGCTTAGGGGGCTAGGAGTGACGGTAGTGTCAGGGATGGGATGGGAGTTTACGTTATCAGGTGAGACCTTGGCCTGGACATATCGCCGCTCAGCTGATGGAAAATTCAGAAGGTAGGCCGCTCTCGCCGCTCGCCATTCTCTCTCCCCCCATCCCCACCGTTCCCCTTTTAAAGAAGATGGAACTGAGACAACAACAGGAAGAGAAAGGGGAGGAGAGAAAGACCACCAGGCGGCGAGATCAAAGATCCAGCCAGGACTGAGGTGAAGATGGGAAGATTTGGGCCTATAAAGATGCGGAGTATTTTTCGCGGAAATTTCTGCTGGACAACGAAATGATGTGAATTTTCATTACCATCTATTCTCATCTTAAACAGAAAGAGAGACAGGAAGGAAGGGTTTAATACAGCGGTAATTGTCATTATTACACAAGGGTCTCTTTCGCTACTTCATAAAATAAAACAAGCGCAACCAAAATTAAAATTACTTTGTTTATATATTTATATATATATATATATATATATATATATTTACTATATATAGCAATATATATATGTGTATACTATATATATATACATATATATGTATATGTATGTATGTATAATTATATTATATATAGAAATATAACTATATATATATATATATCTATAATAAAGAGAGAGAGAGAGAGAGAGAGAGAGAGAGAGAGAGAGGAAGAAGTTAGATAGAGAACCGAGATAGAAATTCGATCAATAACGTGATATCGTACTTACAGGTCAACCACGCTGATTTGTTAAGAGCTGTGTAATTCTTGCATACCTATATTTGGGGACAAGAGTGCTTCACAGCATGGGTCGGACGCTGATTTATGGAAAGTCTCCTGCAGCCATCAACTAAATATAGGGGAGCGCTGCAGATTAAAGAGGCTCTCTCTCTCTCTCTCTCTCTCTCTCTCTCTCTCTTCTCTCTCTCTCTCAATTATAAGATTACTGTTATTCAACTGAAATACAAATACTCATTGATTGTCCACAATTACAACTGGGAAAACAAGCTACAGAAAGCAACAAGATTAAGAGAGAGAGAGAGAGAGAGAGAGAGAGAGAGATGACGGGCAATTAATTACAAGAGACCAAGCGTTTGCTAATCTACATAAAGAAGGAGACAATTTTAAATGGAAACATGAGCTCTCTGATCTCATTGTGACTCACTGCCGCCACCGAGGCCACGATGATCACTGGCTAAAATTTGTCAAATTTATTTTCATTTTCGTTATTTCATTCCCGCGAGTGATGTCTGAAAACTCTCATATAAAACAAACAGACGCTTGATAGCCTTAAGAAGAACTATCGAGAAACTGATAGTTTTATTCAGAGCAATCGAGAAACTAACAGGCAGATCGACGAAACAGCAGAGTGACGGCTTTATTTACGCTATCGAGTAAGTACAAATAGAGATCGGTAAACAGTCAAGCGATAGCTACATTCACGCTATCGAGAATCTAGCATACCGACATCGCCAACATCAGACTGACAATTCTATTTTGAGCTCTCGACAAAAACACTTCGAAATATCTCTCGTCTCCTATTTTTGACGGCTGGGGCATCGGAAAAAATAGGTTAATAACACTAGTATTTTGTAAAGAAGAGATGGGTGAGTTTGTAAAGATTTGTTTCATATCTGCTGACACGCGACATTAAGTTTTAGTAATTTAATAGTCTGCTAATTCTCGCTTTTGTTTCCTGGGGTTTTAATTGCATCAATATTTACCTTTATACGATTGCTTATTAACTGTCATGTCCTAATTTCATTCCTATTTTAATGTTATCATTATTTGCTATTATTTACTCGAAAGGAAATTCTAGTAATGAGTTCTAATCTGGATATAATTCAGAGTGACCATATGGTAAGCAAGGGAAGTATATACAGTGTCATTGTAATTCAGAAATCACAGCGCCAATATATATATATCTAGATATATATATCTATATATAGAATATACCTAATATATATTATATGTCTGTGTACATACATACATGCTGCACACACACACACACAAACACACACACATATATATATATATTATATAGTATATATATCTATATATATATATATTAAACACACAATATGAGACTGTTACTGATTAGTAATATACTATCAATTAGTATATCTACAGGTGCTTAAACGCCAAGTCATCATTTCTCACAATTACTATAGAACCTTCTTGCATTCTTTGATTCTGTAACAATATCCATCTCCCTACATCAAAGTATACGAATTCTACTTCTGCACCCGTTTCTTTAACACTCAAATTGTTGATAACAGGTCAGTGTCGAACTCTCAAAATTTTTTTTATCTACGTAATTTGCATTCTTTGTTCAAAACTCAAATTGTGTTATTACCCTTCTCTTTGCCATTAGTACTTCCCATTTTCTTTGCCCCATATTCTTTTTTTACTACTTCCAAAAGCCTACGCGTAATTCTGAAACTTATGACAACGTATCTTTTCTCTACCACAGTCTGCTGGAAATTATTCAAATACTTAGACCACCAGGACTTCTTAAGGGGCAATATATCTGCACCAACAATACAAAATCTCTTTATGGCGGTAACTTAGTTATTTGTGTGTGTGTGTGTGTGTGTGTGTGTGTGTGTGTGAGAGAGAGAGAGAGAGAGAGAGAGAGAAGAGAGAGAGAGAGAGAGAACTAACAGTTTTAGTACCTCGGCGGACACCACGCGTCAATTTCCTCACACAAGAGAATTCCCTTGTTCCGTGGAAGACGCTTTCTTATTTCAGCTACCGGAAGGAAGACTTCTCTCTTTCCACCCTCTATCATGTTCATATTTTTAGAAAGTTCACTAACCGTCTATGATTGAAGCTGAATTAACTACGACGACTACTTCTGTTTCTGCTCTATGATTTATACCCAACTTCAAGAGACTGCTTACGCTCTGGTAAGCGAGATAGTTTAAGTCGTTTCATCACAGGTTTCAAAATTATTTCTTTTTGGCGAAGAAATCCATATTGATGTAAGTGCAAACATATATTCAAAAGGTATATAATATACTATATATATATATATATATATATATATATAGTATATATATATAATATAAGTAAAGGGAGCTTTCGAGAACCTGCTTGATTCTCCTGATCAATTATTTAAAATTAAATCAGTGTGGAATTCCTTACCATCTTAGTGATTTATGTCATGATGAGATTTTTTCAATAAGAATTTTTTGTCTTATTGTTAATGCAATTCCAAAACATGAGTATAATAGAGAAAAGACGTTGGAATCTTAAAAATTGTCTAAAGAGATGGGGAAATACAATGGCGAGATCAATTACATTTTGGGAGGACACGCAAATTGGGGCCGATGGAGTCGTTACAGCCTCTGAGGGAGAAAAATAAGAGCAGAGGGTGCGAGCATTTTTCATGGGCGTGGGGGTTGGGGTTATGGTAGATATTACCACGGAAGCGATTACATATCAATAGGGAATGAAACTAGAGGGAGAAATTACGTTTTCCGAGACCACTGTAATTACAACGAAGGAACGATTACAGCAATTACGGAAATTACAGCGATAACACTCCCATGTGCTGGAAGAATTTATGAAAGTTGGAATGGTTACTTTTCAATTGGAATCTGGGAAGTTCAGCGTTGTGGGGTCACTGAGGTGTAGGTGTAGGTGTGTGTGTGTGTGTGTGTGTGTGTGTGTGTGAGTTCCACTGATTGCGACTTACAGAATTAGGAACGATTACATCTCCGGGAGACACGGGAATTACAGCAGAGTAACAAAGAACATTAAGGAATTCGATTACTTGTCTAATTTCCACTCGTTTTCACCACAATGTTTTGAACGAGGATGGCTCCACTTACAAATGGATTTAATAATGACATCCATTCGAATACAAGTAAAAGGAATAAAACAATTCTCTTTCCATGTGTGATGGTAATTGCTTCATAGCAATGGAAGTTAAAGGAAAGGAAAACGCACTTTCGTGAAGTTCGGCAGCAAGGAGGCATTAGCGCATTGTGCTGGAGGTGCCTGTTCTCATGATGGTTCTAGAATCGGCAGGAGTGTTGTGGAACTCATCAGGCGCCGAAGTGTCGGGAGAAACGCAGCGAAATATGATGCAATACCTCGTCTAGATTCTTCGGAGAAGTTCCGGTAATCTCGGGAGTCTGTGACGCTCGCTGAAGGCCCCACCCACAGAATGCCGTATAAATACGACGGACGAAGTAGGAGAAAGCAGAGATCGTCAGGGGGAGTTCATCAGTTAGTCACAGAGATATCCTCAGTAAGAGCCACAGATCAGATTATCAGTGAGAGATCAGCAGCAGCAGAGATCATCCGAGAGAGATAAGAGAAAAAGGGACCGACGAAGGATCAGAGGAAAAGTTGCTCGAGAGTTGGTTGGATTCTGGTCTAGTCATCTTCAGGAGTGGACGACCGAGTTATCTCGACGTTGAGCAGACTTCAAAGAAGAAAATGTCCTGCTAGAGGTTTTGGGGAGTTCCTGCCTTTCAAGTATCAAGAGTAGACATTATTTTCTGCAATACGGAGTCAAGAAGACGTCTGCAATCGCCATTCTCCTTTTGTGAAGTCATCGCTTCGAGTCACTAAACCGGCCAGCAAGTATTTGAATTACCTCGCTGTTCCCCCAGTTCATGCAGTGTAAGATTCTGTTTTTTTTTTATGTAAATAGGAGATACCATTCTGCATTTACCTTTGTTAGTAAGCCTGTAAATAAACCTTTGTTATGTTAGTGTTTCTGTCTATATTCGTATCCCCAGTTTCAACTGTTGGTGTTGAAATTTTGTTTTTGTTTTTGTTTATTTCATATCGAACCTGAAGCGGACCTCTCTCAGAGGCCGTAACAGCATGCTACTTCACTTTCAAATCTTATGAACTCTTTCCGATATGAAGGGAGGGTTAAGAACAAGTGTTTTCCAGGTCTATATATATATATATATATATATATATATATATATATATATTGTATGTAGTATGATTATATATATATATATATGTATATATATAATATAAAGTATATGTGTATATGTGTATATACTATATATCTATATATATATATATATATATATATTATATATATATATATATATATATATTATATATATATAGTATGTATGATATGTATATATATATATATTATATATATATATATATATATAGATATATATACTATATATACATACTATATATATATATGATATGAAAAATCACGTTTTTCTGAGACATGCAACAAATCTTGGGCACGTGGTGTCGTTTTCTTATATTCTTCCTAGTTCCTTCTTTCATCCCATTTCATCCACCTTCATTGGCCCCATTTCTCCTTCCCGTGACCTTAGTCTGATATCGTACCTGTCATAATGTTTCCTTCAATTTCATTCTGAAACCTTTTTCTCTGTGGCATGAGCGACTCGTCGTCTGTCTTTACCCGAAACCAATCCAAGTGGGTATATATTATGTTTACCTCGGAAGGGGCAATAAAAACACCTCCTTCTGAAGACAGACAGACACACAGACTGACACAGACACAAAAATAAAGACGAAAAAAGAATAGATAAAACCTTTCGAACTCGTATTCATACTCACGGCGACCATCAAAAGAATAATACATGAGTTGACAGAGGCCACATGGTAAACAACCAGTAAAAACCGTAAGAGAGAGAGAGAGAGAGAGAGAGAGAGAGAGAGAGAGAGAGAGAGAGAGAGAGAGAGAGAGAGAGAATTTTTCATGGCCCTGTTGCTTTTTTATGGGCTGAGCAACAACTTCAATTGGTCCCTTTATTGCTTGCTCTCTCCTGTTTAATGTTGGGAAGGAGATTCTTCAGTGAAATTCGTGTCTTTCAAAAGGTTTTATACTATTATTATTATTATTATTATTGTTGTTGTTGTTGTTGTTGTTGTTGTTGTTGTTATTACTCAGAATATGAACCCTATTCATATAAGACAAACAGCGGCCAATAAATTGAATTTCAAGCTTTCAAAGAATATGGTGTTCATCTGAAAGAATGAACAACGTACAGAAAAGTTTAGTTATTGGAAAAGAAAAATAAATGAACAAACTAATAAATAAACACATAAAAAATGTAAGTCCATCTTAAAATACGAGGAGAACCGGTTTAGGGTAATAGGGCACTGCAATTATAAAACATGAAAATGTATGATGGTACTAAAGGAATTACTAATCAAATATCTTTGAATAACAATTAATTCTTACAAAAATACGTGTTTTTCGGACTATTTCTTTAGCTAAGAAAATGCGTGTAAGGCATGAACATTTATTGCTGAGAAATTCATGCACGAAAGGAAAATTCATATCACTTGCAAAACAGAAGTCTGGAAGAAATCTGATATTACTAAGGAAATGCAAGTCGACAAGAAAATTTATTTTGCTACGAAAATCCTCGCCGGCTGAAAAATGTAATCTTTTTGGAAAAATCTTAACAATCAGGCTACCGTAAGTTTGAAAATGTATATGAATAGGGTGAGTGTTTATGATTTTCAGCTATATCGCATATCATTCTGAACATGCAACATAAAGGTTACTAGGAACATGCATGTTGCATGGGACCATGATAATTTGATTAATGGAAAAATACTATGGTATTTTCAGCAATGATAATTTATTTTTTTCATGAGTCATCTATTTTCTTTCTTTGCTCGTGCAGTACGAGCAATAAGTCCCTGGCATTCGTCATTGTCAGGCCTTATGCCATTTCATTCAGAAATAGCAAGCATGAGTGTAAGCTGATAAAAATTAATAGAAATTCAAAGACCATAATAATGTACTTGGAAGTATAGGCCATGCTAAGAGACGGCAGTCACTATCATGTGATGCACTGATGGGCAGTGACAATCTAAAAATGGTTGGGATTGTGTATAAGAGATGGCGCGAGCGAGCCAGATACCAAGCGCGCGAACAAGCGAGCGGCTCAGTACGCGAGCGAGCCAGAGGCCAAGCGAGATAGCTATAGCAGAGTCACATCAACCGTGCATTTGATGTCTAGGCCAGTCCCTTACGACGTCCTGATTGGCTGGAAACTCTCAGTCTCTCACGAGAGTTCACATGGGTAGGATCTATCTTCCACCTCTCCCGAGGGATACGTCTTTCAAAAGCATCCCTCAGGAGAGGTGGAACATAGATCCTACCCTTGTGAACTCTCGAGAGAGACTGAGAGTTTCCAGCCCTGTCACTGGCTTATCAACAGCCAATCAGGAGCGTCGTAAGGGACTTTCCTAGACATTAGATGCACGGTTAATGTGAATCTACTATAGCCAGTGGGCGAACGCGCGTTACTCCATTTGACCCAGAACTGTTGTGTGGAGAACTAGCAATATAAAATGCCAATTAGATAGAGGTGTGCCCCTTTTGTGCAGCATCAGGTAGTTTACTCTGTCAAATGTTTTTCTGACATCTGCAAAACATAGGAATACAGGAAAGGTTGAGTGGTTTGCTTCAACTCCAGCGAGGAACTCTACATCGCAAATTAAACATCATTAGGATGTTTACAGCAACGCCCTTGATTGGCGAACCATAGAGAGAAATAGGACTCTCATTAACCAAGGAAAAACACGTGTCCTGTTTTTCTCTATGGTTTGCCAATGAACGGCTTTGTTGTAAACATCCTAATGGTGTTTCATTTTCGTTGGATGGTCCCCTCATTATTTCGCGAGAGTTACATCACTCAAATATTTTCAGGATCTTTTAATTTCTAAACGACGTAGAACAAACAAAGCCGGTGAATTATAATGGTATACGGATAAAGAAGTGGAGCAACTGGTGGATCAGATGAATAAGAAGAAGCAAACTATTTGAATGAAGGGGAAAAGGGTGTATAAAAGGAGGAAAGACGATTAACAGTAAAAATTTGTGATAAATAAGTATATGCTCATATAAAACACACGTTTAACCACCAAAAACCTTTAATCAATGTTCATACGAGACTAAGTCTAAATGTAATTCACTTTCTTCACCGATTCCTATGAACCAATCAACTTCTATCTTTTAAGAGGCGGATTTGTCGTTCACTTCATGATAAGGACAATCTTTTTCTTTCCTTCTGTCTTTCTCCCTTTCTTTTTGTTTAAGTCCTCCTATCTTATCTCCTTGCGAAACTGCTCCATCGGTGCGATTTGGCGCAATAGTCTCGATTCTCTTGTCTAATGAAACCGGTTTCTCAATTTGCCAAGCCTTTTCTTCTTCGTAGGCGAATATAGTAAATACCAGTGACTATTTTGCTATAAAATAAATAATCCCTTATATTTGAATGCAAAGCAATACTTGTTTTGGTAATGAATTAATCGCAAAAATAGTGAGAACAAAAGAAACATGGGATACCGAAGAAGCGGTAACAGAGGGAAAGTGCGAAATTAAACAAAAGTATTTTTGGTGCCTTTAGGAAAACAAACTGAAATGATTCAGTTCAGTTTTTGTAGTCTTTCTTAACAGCTGATGAGGTGTAGAGGCGACCGGCTATTACTACAACCACGTTTCCTTAACCTAACCATAAGTTGGATGCCCTAGTCTTTTTAACCGAGGGCCCTTATATCATTATATGAACTGAGTGTCCTTATTTCCTTATATGAACTGAGTGTCCTTATATCCTTATATGAACTGAGTGTCCTTATTTCCTTATATGAACTGAATGTCCTTATTTCCTTATATGAACAGAGTGTCCTTATTTACTTAACTGAAGTGTCCTTATTTCCTTATATCAACCGACTGTCCTTATTTCCTTGTATGAACATAATGTCCTTATTTCCTTATATGAACAGAATGTCCTTATTTCCTTATATGAACAGAATGTCCTTATTTCCTTATATGAACAGAATGTCCTTATTTCCTCATGTGAACCGAGCGTCCTTATTTCCCGAAATGAACCGAGTGTCCTAATATCCCGATATGACATAATCTTTAAAAAAATAAGATAAAATGAAAGGTTTCCCCTCAGCCACTAGAAATCCATCTTTAACCATGAATACAAATGATCTCCTATTAGAACTTGCTTCCGAGCAGGCCGCCAATAGATTAATTCTGTCATCTCCACAGATGAGCCTTCACAAGTGACTCATTACTCATTAACTCAGCCCCATGATGATGGGGCACAGGTTATTATGCTAAGATTAACGACAAGAGAGAGAGAGAGAGAGAGAGAGAGAGAGAGAGAGAGAGAGAGAGAGAGAGAGAGAGCACCAATTTCTTCCCATGGGCTGTGGTTACTATTTTTTTCCTAGCAGTTTTGAAAGTTTTTCGTTAGAGAAAAACAGAAAATAAGGAGGCAGAAACGGGGGACGGGGGGTGACATATGACAAATATGTAAGGAGAAATTCACAGTCCCTTTCCACATATGATCAATGTGAAAAATAAATACACATTTACTAAATATTTTCTTTCCCGATTATTATTCATATTTCCCCCCCCCCGTTTACCAATTTCTAAATTCAAACAAAACCGCTTTCTCCAGACATTTTTGTGTCAAAAATGTCATTTTTTTTTAAGAAGCAAGTAAATAAGAGAAGTTACATGATTCAAATAGACTAAAAACAACTTCAAAGCTTAAAAATAACCATAAATATCCTTCAATGGCAATCAAACACAAGAAGTAAAAATTATATGATAAGTGAAAGATTTTTTTTCTGGGACTAATATATATATATATATATATATATATATATATATATATATATATATATTATATTTATATATGCTCGGGGTCAGAAATGTCAGCAATTCAATTAACCTGTACACAGCAAGCAATTCGACTCGAGAACCTTCCAGGAACTGGTGGCAAGTCGTCATCAAAGCAACCAGGCTAATAGCTCTGCGTGTATGCGTCATAGCACTCTGGAGAGAGAGAGAGAGAGAGAGAGAGAGAGAGAGAGAGAGAGAGTTGGTAAAAAGGTATGTTTAAAATGAACTAAAGGCGTCGCCAGGAAAGTTATTGTTCAAGATGAGGTTCTCTTCCGGCATAGCTAGCTACTTTAGGTAGTGCTGCGAGTGATCATGGATTGTTTTACTGAATATAGTAAACGTAGAAAATAGTAAAATACTAAAAGGAAAATATATAGAAGTTATATTGCACGATACTGGATAAGGTTCACTGCAACTTAATCACACCAAATAATTTCAAAGCAATCGCAGATAAAAAGGCGCACTAAATGGGAATATGAAACAGCCAATTTTCCTAAATTTTACTGTTTGGTCCACCCAAATCCAGTAAAGACACCTACAAAAAGGAAGGATGCATCCACTTTTGGAAACCCTCTTGTATAAATACATCTCATATCCATCAATCAATCCTTCTCTACTGTATGGCAAACGAGATCTGCAGTAAAAAAAAATTCCCCGTCCACGAAGGGCAGGCATGGATTACTCATTCTAAATCGGTTTATACGACTTTATACAATACAATCCGTACAGCATCAAATATATGGAGCTTGAATTAAAAGGAAAACTTACTTGCCCCACCCAATACGTGAGGGATATCTACTCTTTAAAATTCGCCTACACGATATAACGAAATTGTCTATACGTCAACCTCGAAATAGCTGTAATGATCAAGCTGACTGAAGATGTCAACGCTATGAAACAATATGACCAGTATACCGAGTTGCTGTACATAAGCTATTAGGAATCCAAAAGTATTTTGTAGAGATGCGGAATGTACTCTGCGACAACTTTCAACTCGTTGGTTTATCGTGACCAATTGTGACATATTGCTGCTCTCACTTAACTCCAAAGCTATGCTGTCATTTTCAGCACTCGGCGCTAACTGCGCCCTGCGTTCACCGGCAATCAATCAACCAAGAAGAGAAAGATAACCAATCTAATAAAAGAGTGCTGACTCGGTTCCTCCTCTTCCTCCTCAGAGCCTTTGTTTTCATAATGCTTATGAGGTTGCCACTCAAGCGTTTTGCATTAGTTCGTCCTTTAATTCCTGTCTCCCTATTAAGGAGCACAAGCAGACGCAGGGGAGAGCGTCATTTTGAAAGCAATGCTGTTAATAGGCCCCAGTTATTTGTGACTGTGACTGACACGAGAAGTTTCAGTCACAACGAAAGTTATTGTTTCTATCCTTTGACACGTTAACATTCTTATGGCTCAAGCTGTAGCAAACTGACGCTAAAATCAGTTATGAGAGAGAGAGAGAGAGAGAGAACGCTCAACTTGATTAAATATTTCTATAAATCTTCATGGAATTCACTCCAGCTCGGATTTTTGTTTAACGAGCAGCTAAAGTTCACTAGAAATTGAAAAAGATGATGTTCATTTGTCAGAATGCAATTGCATTTAAGCCTTCTCTTGGGAAATGGAATAAACTCCGCGGGGAACAAAACGGTTCGCTCATACATATGCATCAATGTTACGGTTTACAAGCGTCAAAAATATAAATATATACAAGGCATATATCTACCGACTCATACCAGGTCTTACAGTATCTGGCTGTAAGGTTATATGATTGTCTCTATGCAAATATTTGACTCAATGGGAATTCTAAACAGCGTGTGTCAGATAATGGCGAGTTCATTTACGAAAGACAATAAATGAGCCTTAGGAAAAAAATGCTTTGATTTTTACCCTTCACGTCATTCATGTCATCCAGTCCACATTACCTGAGGGAGAATTGGTATAAGACGTTAATTTAATAAACAAAAGTCTTATTTTTTCTCTCTTTCTTGCAATGACGTAAATAACCTTCAGTGTTTTCAAATGAAACGCGGCCGTTTGAGGTGAGAGACTTCTTTGAGCCAGCGTTTTTGAACTTCTCTCAAACAGGTTGATTTTGCAAACTGTGAAAGGAAATCCTTTCTTCTCCCATGTTCTTGTTTTAATGCAAGGTCAATTCTATCTTTTTTTAGACCATGGACCCCTTCGCGGGATCTTTGATCCGTCATGCAGCCCAGGTATGTGCAAAAACTTTATAATGTTAAACAATAATTATTCTTCATTTAAGGTTACAAATTCCTTAGCTCTGTCCTTCATGACTGTTTATCAAATTCATTTCGTGGTGTTGGCCAAGATACTCACCCGAGTCTTACCAGAACCTAAATTTAAACTAAACAAAAACTGAGCTAAACCATTTTCGAATATTAATGACAATCGACATTTAAAATAAAATAAGATGTGCAACAAACAAACACAAGTAAGAAAACAAATCTTTTATTAAATAAGCGCCCCTCCCTCTCCCCCAAAATGCCGACACGGCCAAAATGACAAAGAAAAATTTAAAAATAAGAAAGATGAAAGGAACTTCTAGAAGTATCTGAAGCGTGAACTTTCTTCTACGAAAACTCTCTCTTCCACGTTATATGATTTCGACTCGGTCTGTAGGAAAGTTAAATCCTAATTAGGAGAAAATGAAAGCACGCCACGCTTTCCAGACCCTCAAGCAAAAACAGGAAAGAGAACGAAAATAATGAAATAAAAAAAATTGTTGTGCTTTATGCATAACTAAGTGGGCGGTCATTTTCGCCTGTTCTTGAACTTGGGGGAAAATTAATTATGCTCCGGGGAGAGAGAGAGAGAGAGAGAGAGAGAGAGAGAGAGAGAGAGAGAGAATTGCTGCGGTGTTTTGACGTAATGCTTAATATCAAAAAGGAAATCATAATCCCACAACCCGTTTGACAGAGTATGAAAAAAACCCGTATGAAAAAGGAACTAAAACGAACGAATTTCTTTTCGTTTTTGGTCCAAAAGAAAAACATCCCGTTAATTCGAGTGTGTTGGCTTATCTTCTTAATTGAATTGAGGCCGGCTTGCACGTGGTTCCCGCTATTGACAATGGCTTATCATAGCTCGAGATGAATCTCTCTCTCTCTCTCTCTCTCTCTCTATTACTTTTCCTTCTCTCACGCTTAGGCTTTTCTCTGATAGGCTCTTACACGTGGAACTCTTATCATGACCAGTACGACCAGCCGTTATGACATCGCATGCAAATTCAGATTAAAATATTAATATTTTTTCTTTAAGCAATGTGACTGCCAGCCTCTAGAATAGAATGTCGAATGTCAGGTATATAATTCGCCTCATATGTCAAAAGACCCATGTACACACACATGTATACATATACATACATACATATATATACATATATTTTATACATATACATATAAAATGATTGTACGCATGTCTAAATACAGAAATGCACGGATACACGCACCCCGAATAAAACATGAAATATCATGATCATGAACACAAACAGCATAAATGAGGATTATCCATGATTACGGAAACAGCAATCCGTTTAATGGAACAGAAATTTGCATCGTGTTACCGTCGCTTTAATCTTCAGCACACCATAATGCCTCGTATATATAAAAAAAATTAATAAAAACCGCCTCTGCAGCTAAACAATTTCATCCGAATGTCACAACAAATGTGATTTTCTCGTGTGGACTATATGGAGGCACTGCATCCCTTTTCTTCGTTTCCCGCCCTCCCCCCTCCCCTCTCTCTCTTTCGGGTGCCGGAAGGGGGCGGGTGTCCATCCTCGAAAATCAAATAAAACTTCCATTCCAACTTTTCCATCGGCCATATCACATTCAGTTAAGACTCCTGACCTTATTCAGCCACTATCAGATTTTTCCGCGGATTCACGTCGCCTGCTCGACTGTCGATAAAATGTATTTTCGATGCACATCTTTTTCCACTCCGTTCATATTTTCTTTCCTTTTTCCGCGAAATACCAAAAGCTTTTTTTTATGGCAGTGAACAGAACCCGTGTTTAGGAAGTATTCCGTGGATTTTGTGTTTGATAACAGGATTATTGGCTTTACTTCGCTTTTGTGTACCTGCCGCTATGCTCTTGAATCCATTTGGTCGTTAATGACTGATTATGAAATACAAGGCTATTTATTCTGCTGTAGGTCAAGGCCGAATATCATGTTTTTGTTAGTGTTTGTATTTGGAAAAAACTGTAAGCGGAGAAGGCCATTCTGAAAGTCCTGTGTTTGTTAGTGTTTGCATTTTGGAAGCATCTGTAAGTGAACAATTACTGTAATAACTTTCATGAAAGACTTTTCCCGTCTTTAATCTTTAAAGAGGTTCTTATCTGAAACCTGAAGTCAATCAAATCAACCTGGCTTCTTGTTTCTTTCCAGTTAACACGATGATTATCACTACCCCACTGAATGCCAGTTTCTCGTACTTTTCCTTTCCTTAAATTTCCTAACAATTCCACTAAAGCAAATTCTGTCACTCAGCCTTTTTCACCAACGTTATGCCTTGCTTATCATCCTGGTCTGTGAAGACCTAACAATAATCTATTATTATTACTTTTTAAAATTAAAAAGGCTTCCATGTCGGATGTCATTTTTCTCGGTTTCTCAGTGAGTTTGCAGATGAATTTTCCATGGCG
>NC_061096.1:36573295-36583295 GCF_015104395.2 Macrobrachium nipponense
CGCACACTAAAAATATGGGATTTTATGTAATAAAAATTAGAATAAAATGCACAGAACACACGAAAAAACAGATTAAGCACCGAGAAAAATAATCATAAATTCAGAGTTAAATAAAGTTATAGATGATGTGAGACTGACTTTTCTCTTTCTACAAGAATATGCTTCTTGCCGCTTTTAAATTCAAGTCTGAGTGAGTTAATAACTTGGAAAATCTCATCCTTACTTTTCTTCTAATGCAGGTTGAAAAGCGTTACGTTCATCGTTCTATATACATGACTTTTAGTTACCTAAATACAAACAGTTACTATTTATTTTCAACTGACCGAATATGAAATGCATATCAAATACTTTTACAGATTTCTGTTATTTTTTCACATCAGATGAGGATGTTACAGTGACATTCCAAAATACTTGTTCCAGTGAATATGATTACATTATAATTGTAACGGTGAACGGAATATTTGCACTGATATTTGTCCTTTTATACATTTATTAATACTGCGATTTCAAAGCATCATACTGAATAAAATTCAATTTGAGATATACCAAAATCCACTTTGCGAATTTTAATTTTCAGCGATCGTTTTTTGTATGATTAAAACAAAACTCTCTAATCTAAAATGGAACCATTTATCGTTATAAAACATTGAAGGCAACTCATTAATAAAAAAATAAAAAGATTCGGAATCTTTTTCAAAATTAATTAAGTTCCACTACGACGTAGCATTCTGTAATGCTGAATCGACGGGTTGTAAAATAATGGACGTCAAAATTTATGTACACTCCCCCTCCCTGGCTGAAAGATATGTCCTATTAAACGATGCATAAGGCATGACTGAGCAATGAATTTTGAACTAAACCCCTCCCTCATCTCCCCCCCTTCTCCCCCAAAAAAATGTGGGGGTGGGGGAGGACAAAAGAGGTCTGTCAGACTAGCACGATCATATTAACAGTTTTTGTAATTCAGTTTCAACAGACAACTGGGGCTTGTTTTTAGAGTGGCAGGCCGGACATGATCCATTTTTCTTATAGAAGTTAAAATAAAACTGGAGCACGACATAGTTAAAGAAATTGAATTGGTAAGTGGGAAAAGGCCGGAGGGAACAAATAGAAAGTAAAAACAGAAAACGATGCGGATGGAAGACTTTGGAGACGTGGAAAAACGCTCAGGACTTCATACAGTGCGCCACGGAAGGCTCACTGCCGGCGCTTAGCCTCTACGGGGATTTAGTATTTGTCCTGAAAGGCCATTATCCACCACATTTTTACGTTCCCATTTTTATCACATTTTCGCCAATCCCTCTCGCTTTATCACAAGTTTTAAAGTAGAAGTTGTGTTCCCCAACTGTTTATCTTAGTCTAATACGACTGGACACGTGGTCTACGTTCACGAGAGTAAAAAGTGTCTGAAGCCCTTACGAACTCTTTAAAGCAAAGACTTCAGCAACACCTTCAGAGTTGATTCCTCATAATTCTGGATTCTAAGGGTTAGGCAATTGTCTTAGGCTCGGTGGTTCCTTGAAGGTAGCCAGTAGAAATGAAGGCGAAGTGTTAGCCACGTCTCCAGCCAATAGTAAGGATGCCCTAATAAAGAGATATTGTTCTAATAAAGAGATATGTTCTAATTACAGTGAGGGAAAAGAACCAAAACAAGGAACGTTGGCCTCCTAACTGAAGTTCTGATGTTCATTCCTTGGAAAAGTTTGAATGTTAAAGACCATTTCATAGTCTGATAGTATATGAGCATATTATTGCTCTGAAATCGGCTGGTTACAGTTCAATCAAATAAAATACTAATCAAGCTCTCCGACTTGCGCACAACCACAACCGGAAAATCTTCAGAGATTAGATGGCTCACATTACGATAAACTTCATCATTCCAAAACAAACACAATTTACATAATTATCCTTTTTTTTTTCGTTACCAGAAATATTCTTTCCTTTATCGAAGTCAGTGCCAGACGGTATTGATCCGTTGACGTTAATATGGGGTAACTCTCAAGGAAAACAGGGCGATCATCACTGCCACATTCTCATTTTAAACGAAGGTTGGTGGCTGTAATTATTGTGTATAAAACTTCGACAACGCTGACGCACAAATTAAATTGAAAAGCGCTGATAAAACAAATACGTATTGAACTGGAGAGTCACATGGTTTTCCAGGATTCTGTTAAACTAAAAAAATGATCTAATACTTTGGATCTGGCAAACGAAGCAAAAGTTAAAAAAAAAAAAATAAAGAAGGTGAAGAATTCTATCAACCAAAGAAGATATTATTAATACAAGTCTTGAAGGGGTTCTTATTGATCAATCTTAATGAAAAAAAACGAGCAAGGAACGGAAACGAAACGACAGCAGAATTTCAGTTTAAAAGAATAATGGGAAATTATCGCTTTACGCATCCTCCATTCCACCATCTACAATCTCTCCCTCGTTTATTTATTTACCTGGGCTATTCACCACCCCACCCAACTATGATATGAAATCCCCTTTTCCGCTGTTATTTCTTTCCTATTTTTGGTTTTTTCTCGTGACGAACAAAGCCCGAGCGACCAAACCGCTTCAAAACATTCGCTCTGTTGACAGTGTAAACAGCCGTGAGGGTTAATTTTGGTTACGGAATGATCGGCGTCAACATTTCCTGTTGTGTACGCGTTTCACGCCGCGATGGAAGTGGAACCCAGGCGAACTATCGCCCCGAAAACAGACGTTGGAATAAATATCAAGGGAGGAAGTAGAGCGCGCCGTCAGGTTGACTGGCTTTCTTCATTACGAACGAGACGAAGATGGGTGGTGATGACGTTCGTCGATTCGCTGATTAACTTGTGAAGTTTTCTTTGGGAACAAGACGGGAGATGGGTCTTGTAATCAAAATACAATCTCTTATTTTGCGCTGGCTTAAAAATTACAGATAAGACAGGTAAGAAATGTGACAAAGTGTCTTCGGTGGAATCGAGTTTTTCTGTACAGCGTTGAATGCTGTATGAAACTTTCAGCCACGGCCCATGAAACTCTTAGCTGTGGTCCGGTGGTGGCCTCAGCAGCCATGGCCCATGAAACTCTTAGCCGCCGCCCATGATTTGCGAACCTCAAGCCTCAGTAGTTTTTAAGATCTGAGGGTGGACAGAAAAAGTGCAGATGGACAGACTAAACAGTCACAACAGCTGTCTTTGACAGACAACAAAAATTCATGTAATTATAATGCAAAACATTATTACATAACTATTGTCCTAAACTGTGATAATTAACATTTAGAGAGAGAGAGAGAGAGAGAGAGAGAGAGAGAGAGACCTAACTTTGATTTACATAAACTCGAGCAGCATAATTGAGGTCAAATTATCTGGCCAATAATAAATCGCTTCTCTGCTTTAGAAATTTATAAACAATTAAGTTTGGATCAATAAATACGTCATTAATTTGGGTGAAATTATATATTAACTTTCGGCTTCATCAGTATACATCATGAAAGCCAAAAATGAAGTGGGTTCAGTTATGAAGCTGTCAAAATCCATGATGCCTTTCACGATACAGTGCTATCTGCTTTACCAATAATTTTATTTCCGTATTATGTAAACCCATATATAACTTTTATAAAAATATTGAAAATATCAGTCACTATAACAACTATTGCCAAGATTGTTACCTTCAAAATCTAGGTAGAATTAAAGTTTAATCAACGGGGATACAAAAAAAAAAAAAAAAAAAAAAAACAAAAAAACATCCGGGTAATTGTATCAGGAAAGCGTATATAATACAAATCAGTTTCCCCAATAAAATCTGAGATAAAAATATTACATGAACACGCGCATACAAACTTAATATAATGAATGATACGAAGACACTGTAGCCATTAAGGACAGTTTGGAATTACACTTCGTGCGCCTCCCCCAGTGTCCAATGTCGTGGAACGAAAATTTGTTTAATAATTTCTATTACGATTCAAGATTACGTAGAAAACGGATCTCAGGCTTTTAAAGAAAACGGGAAGATTAAAACTACTATGACAGTCATAGCTGCAGTATATGATAACTACTTTACGCAAAACGAATAGATATTTCTTGCCCTGATTTTGCAAAGGCAAGGATTTCGGTGACTTCATCAAACAAGGGAACCAAAAAATGACTGAACAATACACGATTCTGAGCACCAAAAATGACAACATTTATTCCGTCACGAGGGTGACAGATTAAACCTGTCACTGGTCCACAAACTTCTGTCAACTCGAATGAAGAGTTTTCGTTCTGAAAAGACAACTTAAAAAGGCAAGCGAAGATGGGGTGGAACGTAAAAGGGAACAATTGTCGCTTTTTAGTTTCGCAGACTGATTCAATGGGAAATCTGGATTTGCATCCAACATGCAAATATATTCCCGTTCTCTCTGCAGGTTTCAAGAACTCTGTCATGAAGGATTTCAATTATGCTGGTTTAAAACCAGGAAAAAAGAGGGGAGTTTAGGGTAAACGTTTCTCCTTTGCATAACAAAACTGAGAATTAATGATTTATGCGAGACACCTTAGCTTTTGGGTGAAAGTGAAAAGGGCATACATTATTCTATTTCTTTAGACATCGACACCTTTAATGTTTTTCTTTATATTTTGCATTTATTTTCTTGTCCTAATCCGGTAAGAGGATTCTGTGAATCAAATAACAATCATTTACTCTTTGCACTTATATCTCCTGTTAATTCTTTAGTTTCTGACAGAAACTGTCGGTTATCTGAAACATTTTGCCATTATCAGCCATTGATTACAGCCATTATTTTTCTGCTGTGTGGGAACTTTTCAATGTATTGCTTTTACTATAATTTCCATAAATAAAGATCTTTAAAAATCAACCAATATTTCATATAAAAAATCCTGAATCCTTTCGACTTTTTATTTAGTTTTTTTTCTTGAAAATCCTCTTATTCCAGGATATAAGCATCATTCGAGCTTAAGAAGTGATTTCCAGTGCTCTTCTCAATTCACGGCGCAGCCTGACTCGAGTCAATTGGTTTAATTCTACCAGAATTTGTGTAGTGGTTTATAATTAAAGAGAAGGATAATAATATATAGGGAAGGGGCAAAGAGGAAAATAATACTTCAGAGCAGAAGGGAAAGTCAAGGGCAGACTAATTTTTTTCAAATTTAATTATTGCAGGTCAATATTGGGTGGCAAACTGTTCATGCTCATCTATTTCGTATATAACACTAGAGTTCTAAAATGAAGTCCGATTTATTTTACAGAATAATTAATAAATATTTTTAGGGGGATTTCTTATTTATCAGTTCTACATGAAAATACTACACGAGCGCTCACAAACATGTAAGGAATAATAATATTAGGATATATATTATATATATATATATATAATTTATATATATATGTATATATATATATATATATATATATATATATATATATATATTATATATATATATACATAAACTCGCAAGCAAGTAAGCGTATCAAGAAAATACACTAAATATTGACTATTTATAACATATAAAGGTACATTTCCATAGCCATTAAAACTTCCTACACTTTGCGGGGTTATATACGTGTATAACTGCAATTAAAAGGAACAATTGATTTCTTTTCAAATATCGCATATAAAATGTTACTTACTGTCTAGGCAGTAGATGAATAATAGTCTGTATGCTCGTCGTAAAAATTAAATAACAAGACGAAATATAGTCAAATATTCATGATATTCAAACATTTTAGGGAAGAGAAAAAAAATAAACATAAATAAGATAAGATAAATATAAAAGCACAGAACAGTCCCCTAAATAAGATAACAAGATACATATAACAGCACAGAACAATTCCCTTTACTATCCCAAAATCCAGACAAAATAGAAGAGCAAGATATAAAGTGAAAGAGAGAAAAGGAGTCTGCTGTCCACGCGGAGGAGCCGAGGTTTCTGCCATCAACACAAGAGCGGACGAAGTGTCACTTATCCGGTCTGAGGAGGCAGAACTTATACATACGAATTCTGCCAGATTTCTCAGGCCATTTCTGCAAGAGTATTCCGAGTGTCATTCCTGAATGATAATCTCAGAATATTTCTCGGATATATTCCGCAGGAATTCTAAGGTTGTTGCAGCATGAATTCTGACATTATTCAATGAAGAATTCTAAGTAATTTCCTGCAAAAATTCTGCAAAGTGTTACTGTTGTCCTTTTTGAATATTTTTCCCACAATATTTCTTAGGCATTTTCCGCATGCAAGACTGTTACGGGTGTCATTTTTTAATAATATTCCCACGATATTTCTTAAGTGTTTTCCGTATGAATTCTGATATTGTTCATAAAGGAATTCTGGGTATTTTTCTGCAAAATTCTGCAAGAGTATTCCGTGGCATTTCTTGATGTTATTCCCACAATAATTACCGGAAATATTTCATAGATATTTTCCGTAGGAATTCTACGGTCATTTCAGTATGAGTTCTGATATTCAGTAAAGAATTCTGTTTAATTACCTGAGAGGAATCTTTTTAATTTCATGAAGCATATCTCAGGTTACCTTTGCAAAAATTCTAAAATCTTCTCTATTTACAAATTCTAGACTTCCTTTCACTGCAACTATGCTTTGTTAACAGTTCTATTATTCTGATTAAAATCTCTTCTACCTTCGAGCTGTCAATGCTTATCTTAAACCCAGGAAAAAAAATCCTACGACATTAAAAATTACATCGCTACGGGCTGGCACTGAATTTTTTAAAACATTTTTGAAGCATCTTAAAAAATCTTTTAACGACAACAGAGCAAATTCTACTACCGACTTATACCTTCTTTTCCCAAATTGATTAACACTAGCCTCTAAAGTAGACACAAAACTAAGTATATATGCCGTAACTTGAACAATATATTTTTTAGTATGAAATAATCCAAACATAATCAAATAACGTCTGGCACTGTGATAAACAAACAGCCATAAATTAACCCATTAAAATACCGTAAAAAAACATGAACTATACATTTACAATTCTTAACCCAACAAACAAACAAACAAACAAAAAAGGAGCAAGGAAATGTTTTCCAGGAAACGGAGTGAAGCCAAAGGGCAGGTCATTAAAAGAAGAGTAGTGGTTCTCGTAAATGTAACAGCCCCTGGCATTACAAAGCTGGACCCGTTTTGGAGAAATGCTTTCCGTGTACAGACTGATCAGCGCAGGTAATGTCTCTGTACTAATTACCGGCAGGGCAGCAGACGGAAATGAGAGAGAGAGAGAGAGAGAGAGAGAGAGAGGAGAGAGAGAGAGAGGAGATGAGAGTGAGGGAAAGAAAGAAGAGAAGAAAAGAAAAAAAGTTAGTGTTTTATTCCATTTACTATGCCTTCTATTCTACCTTTACAGAGATAATTTGATGCTTTCGCAATCACAGGATATTCATCCCAAGCTCTCGAGTTTCTTAAATGCACTCTCTTACAACCTCGTTTGCACATCAAGACATCGAAAACAATACTGACATCATTTAAAAAAACGGGGATTCACAAATATTTTTTTATAGCTTTTCCAAGAAGAGAATATTAACGTACGCAATAACTGCAAGGCAGGCTCGAACTCATTCCTTAAAAATAAATAAATAAATAAATAAATAAATAAAATAAAGCCTGACTGAACTTTACAATAAGCCTTTTTGTTCCGGATTAAGCGGCAACGGTCAATGATAAGACGAAAAATGCCAAGAACTATTCTAGAAATCATTCTTAGTCTCGTATTTACTGAGGTTTGTTAAATTCCAGAATGCCTTTCATAAAGAATGACTGGTTACTGTCTTGTTTACATCTACTGATAAGTTATTTATATAAACATAGAATGTTGAAATTTACGACACAAAGAAACTGGGAAATAAAAGATATCATCAAGAGATTTGTACGTGGCATTATGCCAAAAAAGTTAAAACTAGAACACCATAATTTTAATGAGATCTAAAAAGAAAGAAAAAAAGACGAAATAAAGTTCTGAACCATAAATAAAAGACCGCAAAACTTTTCGCAACATCCACAATGCGAGACAGTTTGAAGATCTCGATCATCACTCTTAGAAGAGATTATCGGCGAAACGTCCGCGATTTGATATTTCAACAGAAAGAGAAGAAGTTTTCCAACGAAGATAAACAGCACCTGTACTCGACGTTAAGCCTAATTCCACTTCTTTAAAATTGTGTCATTTCTCAGGTTGAAAGAGTGGCTGAGGGCCAGGTGACAATGTATTTGTTACGCGCAACGAATGCCGAGTCTCTCTCTCTCTCTCTCTCTCTCTCTCTCTCTCTCTCTCTCTCTCTCTCTCATTCGTCAATGTAAGTGTTTAACTGTCAGATATGCAGGTATAGTATATATATATATATATATATATTGATTATATTAATATAATTATATAGTATATTATATATAATTATATTATTACTATATATATATATATATATATATATAGAGATATATAGATATATATATATATATATATATCTGTATATATATATATTATATATATATATATATCTATATATATATGTATATATATATATATATATATATATATATATAAATAATATATATATACGGAAAAAGGAAAAAAAAAGAAAGAAAGAGAGAGAGAGAGAGAGAGAGAGAGAGAGAGAGAGAGAGAGAGAGAGAGAGACGGACGGACGACGGTCAAGAATTGTAGGTTTATTTATTTTTTAATTTTTTTTTCTTAGACTTTCTCTCCTCCTTCCCGAGATCTTCGATGAGATTATCCAAAGGTGAAGTGAAAGCAGGAGACATAATCTCCAGGCGTCTGGAGATGCTGTACAAATATAGATAGTTTTTTTTTCTTTCTCTCTCTCTCCTGGTTTATTCTCTTCTTCGGTTATTATTTCCTTCTGCAATAAGCTTTTTCCCTGTTTTAATACTTTCGTCTTCCAATTTAAACCTTCTCTACCTCTTTCCTTCTTTCAATCTCTCCTCTGATCTTTGCCTTTTAGTCTTTCTTCCAGTTTCCCCTCTGCTAATCTTTCTCTCTCTGAGATGTTCTGTTTCCCACAAAATCTTTTTCTATCGCTTTCCATCTGTCTCGTCTCCCTTTTTCAATCTTCACATTCCTCCATCACTTAATCTTCCATCCTTCTCCATCATTTAATGGCCCTTTAAGCCTTTTCCATATTCCTAGAATTTCTCTCATTTATCATCTGTCAGTTTCCTTCGCGTGTTTTCATATAACACTCTCTTTTATCTTGATTTTTAATTCTTACGTTTTCATCAAGTCTTTCGATCCTACATGATCCTCTCATATTTCTGTCTTTTCAGTGGTGACTCTCTCTCTCTTCTCTCTCTCTCTCTCTCTCTCTCTCTCTCTCTCTCTCTTCAGGTTTCACTTTTCTTTGTGTCGCTCCTATATCACTGAAATTGGAATGTTATTTTTGTCCTTGTTCTAGTTTCTATCATTTATTTTCATCTCGAGTGAAACAATGGCGCCTTTACCGAGTTCCCTCTAATCCAACGAGACTTATTTCGACCGACGTTCCCTCCTCGTTTTCTTGAATTGTTTTAATTTGGTTCTAATAATTTTCGTGATTAAATTCCAGGGCCATTCTCCTCATTTTTTCCCATTGATTTTTGCTATCTTCTCTCTACTCTTACCCTATCGTTTACTTTTTTTTTCTTAAATCCCTCGAATATAGCTTCAATTAACCTTCCACTTTCACGCACACCTAATTTTCATTTGCCTAATATTACCGTTAAAAATGATGGTATTATAAGCAAGGGTCGGGAATGCCAAGTCCCACCCTTACAGCTTTTATGTAACGTTACGGAGCTCAGATCACGGTCCTTTCATCCAGATACTTAGAGAGGATGGCCCCAAGCCATAATACTGTACAACATTATGTAACACGGTAATACTTCCTTCTGAGTACAAAATAACTTACAATTAGCTTATCTAAAATAAGGTTCGTATCACAAGACATAATAAGGATTTGAAATTGTGAAAAAAATGTTGGAGGCAATTCTCACGACTCCACACCCTATGTATTGAT
>NC_061096.1:36585795-36590795 GCF_015104395.2 Macrobrachium nipponense
ATAATAAGAAGAAGAAGAAGAAGAAGAAGAAGAAGAAGAAGAAGAAGAAGAAGAAGAAGAAGAAATAAAATTAATAAAAAAATATTCATCAGCATTTACGTATAGACAAAATTCATAGGCAACATACTGCCCTACTGACCTCAAAACAATTAAGTCTACAAATTTCATTCGTATGACGTAATAAAAAAGTCCGAGCAAATCTGTATAAATCCATAACAAATAATGTCAATTAGCGTATATCTGTTTACAGCATATTTTTTATCGAGGGATCCCTGGTCTGAATTCAATACAAATGGGATGTCGACAATTGCTGTTTCTATTTTATTAATGAATTAATCTTTGTTAGTATTCAGTATAAGTAATTACACAATGTGTACATTATTACGTAAATGATGAACGATTATTAGCCTCTAATTACCAGTTTGCCATCAATCAATACAGCGAGAAATCTAACGTAAGTACTAATGTTTTGGTTTCATCCGCCATGTCCTAAAAAATAACATTCTCTCTCTCTCTCTCTCTCTCTCTCTCGAATGAGGTTTATCCAATTCATTTTAGCTTTCATGTCAATCTCAGCTAGCCTTCTTCCTCATATTCATGAAAGGCGAATTTCCCCCAGGCACTATTAGCGATCTGTGTCATAGCTTCTCTGGTCACTAGGCCCAGTTCTCTTTTCAAAACTTAATAGAAAGTTTTCTCTTTTTTTAGCAACATCGTGAGGTGGTTGTACTGCATCTATGCTTTACAAACTCGAATTGTGTTCATAAACAGATACCTTCCCTGGGGTACCCTACATAGACACAAGCATATACATACATACATGCACAGATCTATATAGAATATATATATATATATATATATATATATATATATATATATATATGTATGTATGTATGCAGTATGTATGTATACATACATACATACATACACTATATATATATATATATATATATATATATATATATATATATATATATATATATTAGAGAGAGAGGAGAGAGAGAGAGCAGAGAGATAAAATAAAGGTAGTGTCCTTCATGCAATACCATATGCTAGCTAAACTTTCTCCATTATCTTCCTTTCCCTTCGTCTCACACTGAGAAAGAGTCGCGTAGGCGTCAAACGCGAACGCGCCTCCATTAAGGAGAAAGTCGTCACATGTCGATTAGAATCGAATCTCTCTCGGCGAGGCTGCGTAATGATAAACGACGTATACCTCGAAGCCTTCCGCACATTTTTAGCAGCGCAGAATTCTAGTACGGCAGAGTACGTTCTTTCACCTTTATCATGAAATGCCCCAGTCCGTAACTTGACCGCGCTGAAATAGATTCAGTCGTTCTTAAAAAATACTACCATGAAACAATTGGAATGTCAAAGGGATCAACGTTGCAATGACGGAAGATAGAAATTACTGGCTACGTTAAATTCAGATTTTGAAAATCTTGAGTGATCTTGTCTGGTACGTAACCCTCAGTTTTCTGCATATTTGAGTTACCCAAGAAATAAAGTAATATATATAATATACACACACACACACACACACGCACACGCACACGCACACACACACACACACACACACACACACACACACATATATATATATATATATATATATATATATATATATATATATATATATATATATCAATTAGCCGCCTGGCTGAAAAGAACAAAACAACATAGAAAACTATAGCAGCATCCACTACGCCCTTCAGCCCTCACTGGAGGTTCATTTACAAATTCGTCCGTCTAAAAACGGCGTCTCTCCTTGCAGGACCAAGGATTTCTGTGTCTTTGCTATCATATTTACACATGAAATTCCGAATTATTTACTACAAAACACCCTTGCTTATCGCATTGATACACCCTTTTATTTATAATTCTTGAAACTCTTTAATTCCCTACATAGCACGTACGCTCTTCTCAACAAATCCCGCCCCCTTTTCTTTGTATTTTACTCTACTCGTATTCAATTACACGCTCAACTTCCATCAAGGAAAGTTGGCTTAATAATTCATTCACTCGTTCCACCTCTTGCTTTTCCTTCACTTCCAAACCTTCTACCTCGCTTGATCTGCGATTCACCACATATGCTAACGTCACAAGCACAATTTGCTACTGAATACCTACATACGAGTCAACCACTTCTGTTCTTCCAAATTTCACACTAACATTCTCGGTTAACACGCACCTCACCTTAATCTTGCTATCAATTACTCTGAACCCTCTTCTCTTACATTTCAAACAGAATCATTAAGGTCATTCTTGTTTCTTCTAGGCGTAGGTACCATATTTGCAGGTTCTGCACGAATGCAAATGATTGTTGTGTTGTGCTTAATCTTGAAGAGCTCATTACACTTCCTCTTACATGTAAACAAAGGATTTATTCATATATATAGAACTATTAGGAAAACCATATCTGTTTACACGAATTGACAATTGATTTTCACAGAGACAAATGCAAATGAATTTATTCAAACATCTTAGAATCTTTCTCTAAGGTAACTTAGCTGGAATTGCTTTAATTAAGAGACGAAACATAATGTGAATAATATACATAGTGTATATTGCTTCGAAGGACAATTCAAAGCAGACATAAACTGAGCAAAATCATATTCTAATCATTTCTTCCGTTTATGCCATGACGGAGAAATCGATTACAATATGATATTGCTGAGTTTATGTCTGCTTCGAATTGTATTTCGAAGCAATATACACTATACATATTATATAACATTGTGTTTCGTCTGTTAATTGAAGCATTCTAGCTAAGTTACCTTTGAGAAAGATTCTAGGATGTCTGAATAAATCTATTTGCATTTGTCTCTGTGAAAATCAAGTCAATGCGTGGAAACAGTTATGGTTTTCCTGATATTTCTGTATATCTGAATAAATCGTTCGTTTACATGTAAGAGGAAGTGTTATCCTGATAGATTGATTAAAACACGGCAAATAGAAGGATCACAAAACATAAGCAGGAGAGAAATCACATCCTTAGAACTAACAAATCCGAAGTGTGAGGTCAACCTTTGCAATTCTTTCAACCTAGTAAATAAAATGAGGTCATCCCAATCTCTTTTTAATACGAACATTTGAGGTCCGTTTGTGACCACTGTGGTTTGTAGGACAAACAAAATACGAACGGCAGAAGCAAACAAAATGTGGAAAGATGAGGAAAAGAATCTTGGAAGAAAATTAACGAAATATTTGTCTCCAACTTAAACAAGCCCAATTCTCCTAATGTAAACATTGATCTCGTAAAAGGTAGGACGGTCGAACCTCTTCCTCTGAGAGAGGAGAGAGAGAGAGAGAGAGAGAGAGAGAGAGAGAGAGAGAGAGAGAGAGAGAGAGAGAGAGAGAGAGAGATAGGAAAAATTCCGCCTATCTTCGACAGCGAATAAAATACCGATACAGTGAAAAAGTTCGGAAAAATGATAGGCATAAGGAAATGTTTAAATAAGCAATTAAATAAATGAAACGGTGGGAATGAAAGCAAATATTCCGGCTGCAGGATATACAGAAATACCATTATCACAATGAAAAATTGCAAAATAAGTACGTGTGATAAATATAATTAAATGTCCAGCCAAATAACCAAACAGAACGAAAACTGTAAATGGCTTCGATGGATGGGGTGTAAAAATATCATTATAATGCTATTAAAAGAAAAGAAAATATCTAACTGATGTGATACTAAAAAATTATTCAATATTTTATTTATATACGGGAGCTCGTTATTTTTAGTTTTCCGAATATCATCCTTTGTCAAAGTTTTTACATTCTTGAGCAGAAAAAAAATCACAAACTTTCCTCAAAAAAATTTATCAGCTCTTATCCAAAGGTTACCGAATAACAAAAATTCCAACAACGATACAGTTTCATAAAATCAAAATAACCCGAATGGAGCTATTTCTATAAATAGTTAAGTAAAACCCTTTTTCAGACACTACCGAGAACAGGGAAATAAAAGACCGCCTTGTAATACTCCCAAGAACGGGCGGGGAAACATTCTAACGCAAAAAAATTAATTTTCTCGCGCGCTGTGAACTTGATGAGGCGGGGAAAAGGGAAGACTCTCATTATACTCCTGCGTGCATGAAGGTAATTAGAGGAATTTTATTGTTGGAGAAGAAAACGAACGGAAATTGTTGCCACACCTAATTGGAATCAAAGGCAACTTAAGTGCTGTACACAAGAAGTACGAATAATGTGTATGCCATTTACAGAATTATATACACAAAAATAAACTAACTTAGAATAGACAGAAGCAAACTTACATTAGATAGAGTAATTAAGTAATTAAATTACATATAGTAATTAAGTGATTAAATTATATAAATCAGCAAAACACCAGAAGATATTCAACACCGCTTGCTTAATGAGTACATCATATATCTAGAAGTACAGAAATTACATTAAATCTAAAAATGAAAAAAGGAATAATGATGACAGATTGCTCGAATGGGAGAAATAACACTAGGTGGATAAAACATTGATGATTTTGAAGCTTGCAGATATTTATGAACGATTAAATCCACTACATTTTCTACAGGGATGTTGTTCAGTGAAAGACTAAAAATAAGGCATATCAATCAACCGGCAAGATGAATAAAATTTGGGATTCAAATAAAGTCAGATTTCGTACATAAGAGAAATTGTGCATTACCCAAGTATGATCTGCATTGCTTTACTGATATGAATTATGGTAGGACAATAAAACTGTATCTGAAAGACTTTATCATTTTGAGAAGGAAGCATCAAGAAAAATGTCAGAATTTTATTGAATTTATAAACGTGGATGACTGGGAGGATAAGATGCTTAGAGATGTTCTTCGCACCACATCAGGAAGAATAATATATGAGAGTGTCATGAGTTCCCCTGGGAACCACAAGAGTTGGAATAATCAGAATTATGTGACAAGGTGAGTGGAGGTTTACAGGACTGAAAACAGAAAAGCATGAGAGGCAGAATTTCACAGAGGCCCTCAACGTCGCACGAT
>NC_061096.1:36595795-36620795 GCF_015104395.2 Macrobrachium nipponense
TCGAAATGCAAAGGTAACACAAATTGGTTATAAAGAAATAAACAAACGTACACTCAAAAGTACTGTCGCCATCAGTAACTTGCGTATTGATTATGAGAAATTCTTCCCTCTGCTACTCAAGAAACAATAGAAAAGAGAAAGAAAATAGAGAAAACACAAAAATGGAGTCCCAAACCCATGGAGATAGAATGGAGTGAAATCCTGTGAATAGTATAGAGAATAAAACATAACACATTGTGGCTTTTAAAGGCTCTCTGTTACGGCAGTTATTGTACTCCATATTCCGTCATAACATATCAAAACAAATTGAGACAAATAAAAAGACAAGCGATTTATGGCAAGCCGTATATATTTTTCATAAAATGAACTAAACGTGAGACACGAACAGATAAGCATACGTATTAAGAAACGCTCAAATAAATTAAGATATTTAAAAAAAAAGACATCTTTTACCATAGATACACCACATTTAAGAAAAAACTTACACAAGAGAGACAAATCCTTCACATGTACACAAATAAACTCCAGCTCTGAAACGGTTTACTTTTCAAAAGGGTTGAAAAGACACAAGGAAAAATTTTGCATGAAAAATATGTCTTTTAAAAGCACGAACTCGCATCAGTGCCTTCGATACTTGTCCCCTTCAAATGAAAGTAGAAAAATTTCATAGAGAGAGAGAGAGAGAGAGAGAGAGAGGAGAGAGAGAGAGAGAGAGAGAGAGAGAGAGAGAGGTTACAGTTTACATGGCTTCATGTGAAATAAAAATAGACACTGATTTTATGACGCTTTCAGGTTCATTTTGTTATCCTGCATTAATTTCATATTGTGAGTTTCCTTTAAAGAATTGTGTAAATATATGAGACAGCCAACACAGCATAACACTTTAAATAATACCACATATTTCGAACAACAATCACTAGTGAATCCACAAGAGGCAATTAAAGGAAGCAAAAACAATGGCTATTGATACCCTACAATCTTGTGAATTCTTCTGGAAGATATCTGTTAAAGAGATGCAACATTCTCGATAAAGAGAGAAGTAATAAAAAATTCTTGAAAATATAAGATCAAAAGAACAACGTAGAAAAACATAAGAGCACAAAAAATACGAATATCTAATGTCTCATTTAGTCAGAAATACGAACAGTTTGATAACCAATAAGTAAATGAAAAACAAAATGATAAAAAACTTCAATAATCTCAAGGGAAAAAAATTCAACAATGGATAATGGCTTCCATTCCCTCAAAATCCATCAATAAGATCCTACAAAGGCCCCGCTCATGGCAGTTTCCCGGACAGGACACCATACATTTCATCCTCAACCCATGTTAAAGGTGAGTGGCAGACCAAATGCTTCATCAGGTCCTGCACTCAGCAGGAACAGAATCCTACCGACTTTTCACGCGCACAGTAATGTAGGATCTTCCGCTATTATTTCTACGTGAAGTAACTGTTAGGCTTGACGGTCGCAAATAACATGATTTTTGAGTGTCAGGGTAATGTTGTATGTTTTACGCGCGCGCGCGCACACACACACACATATATAATAGTTTGTGGAGGAGGAAAACTCCTCTCATTATTGTTGGACAGGGGGAATCATTGGGTTAATCAACTGTTTAGAACCGAAATGGATGACAATATCGTCAAATTAAAAAGAACCACATTTTGCATATGTATTGCATTACACGTTTGAGAATAACGTTCATCCTCACGTCAGTGGATATATTGTTGCCATTGAAAAACTTACGCGGAGTTTGTCTTAAAATCAAATCTAATCTTCATTTCTTCACGGAGAAATTGATTGCTATTTTTCCTAGAACAATCGAGGATTCTACTGAATCACAAAATGTAGATTATGTAATACTTCTATCAGGCGAATAACAGAGTGATACAAAATAAAAAGAAGGATATGCACAAGAGTAAAATGAAGCAACGGAGTGCAAGACCTTTTACTTTACTTCATAGCATTTTTACGAACTTACAATATGTTATATATATATATACACACAGACAAACGTCAACGCATATAACAAAAGAATGAATTGGTAAAATTTACTTCACAAAATAAATCAGGTAAAAGATAAAAATTTCCGGCAGTTCTTAAAAAGAAAAGAAAAACAAAATATTCACCTTCTAATATAACCCTTTTCACGTTTTAGTCAAAGTCTAACGTTGAATTTTGACCGGAAAAAAAACACGCAAAAATCTAATAACTAGAAATACTGAGTTGCTAAGCAGAATACAAACTTAGCCATACAGTTGCACATACACATAAAACTTAATTCATATATACGCATGCGCATATTAAATATATACATGTATATATTCGTCTACATATACACATAGAATACTCTCCTTAAACCCAGGTAACAGCTAGATGTTGGATACGACGAAATAATGACTCCATGCATAGGTACAAATCAAGAGCAAATTTGGCGCATCCATTTGCAATGACAGATGACTCATGTCTAGCGAGGGGAGAGGGTAATCGCCCTGGAAATCTGATTATGTAGAGGGAATAAATGGTATCCTTGGCCCTAATTGTTACTAATTACGCACGTTTGTATATCTCGCTGCCACACACACACATACACACACACGCACAGTGAGAGAGAGAGAGAGAGAGAGAGAGAGAGAGAAATACATGCGTACACGTACATACATGCTTACGAGAGAGAGAGAGAGAGAGAGAGAGAGAGAGAGAGAGAGAGAAATACATGCGTACACGTACATACATACTTACGAGAGAGAGAGAGAGAGAGAGAGAGAGAGAGAGAGAGAGAGAGAGAGAGAGAGAGAGAGAGAGAGAGAGAGAGAGGAGCTTTAAACAAAGTAACCAATTCTTGGACAATGATATCAATCCTTATCATTAATATAAATTATTAGTACAGAACAAAATTGGCTAGAAATGCTTAATGTCTTTAAGATTCGAAAAATGCTAAATGTCTTTAAGGTTCGAAAATTATTTCTCAGCAAAGCGATGTAATAAATACAAGAATAATAGTGCAATTAAAGATAAATGTGATAGCAGTCTAATATTTCATGCACGTAGTCGTAGGATGCTGAAAATTATAAATGACTTGCTATAAAGTATTCCATTAGTTTTGCATAGTTTTTAAATAATATATATTAATGTATAATCAAATATATCTAGAGGTTTAGTAAGAATTCACAGGAAACCCTTTCGTTTGATTTCAAAAATATTCCAATAACACAAGAAAAAATAAACATCACCAAACATCGAAGAGGAACAGAAACCTCGACTTCAGGAGAAAGTCTTGCGCAATGTTTGCATTGCCAAGAAAAAAGTGAGAGAGAGAGAGAGAGAGAGAGAGAGAGAGAGAGAGAGAGAGAGAGAGACCGCCTGCAGCCACACGATAACATTACTGGTCGCACGAAGACTTTGGCCCCAGAAGTAGCACCACTTCCAAATTATTATTAGATCTTATACTTGTAGATCTCCCAAAATATTATTAGATCTTATACTTGTAGATATGTATTTTCATCATCTAGAAAAATAAATGAAAATGGAAAAGAAGTGTCAACCGAGATTAAAAAAAAATAGCTGGTTTTAATTACCTCACGATGAGGAAAAAATCAAGACAAATGGGAAAATTAATGGGATATCACGTGCATAAAAAAGAAATATGTAACACGAGAAGTACTTAGAATCATTTGTGGGATATTTTCCCACAGTGGATTCAGCTATCGTCAACTGTTGACTTGGGCGTTTAAGTTCCTTTAAAGGAAGGGAAAGTTTCCAATAATCGCTAAAGCTAGCTGATGACCCGTCTATAATAATGTTTAATGACGGATTGGGTAACGGCATTACAAACATCTGTGTTAGACCTCAAGAGTTCTATGGATAAGGTAATGGCCAACAATGAGAAAAAAAACACAATAAATGAGTGAAAACCAAATGGGTGAGTGTGTAGAAAATCATATAGCACAAGTAGCTGTCAAGTCATGAAAGTTTTGAATAAATTAGACTTCGATATTTCACATATATTCAGCAATATCAGCAATGAAGTGCCATCAAAGACTTAGAAAAAGTCATTTAAGATAAATTAACTTCAGGTAACTTTATCGTACCCAACGATGAACAGCACTATTTAATCATACATAACCATACTCTGATGTATAAATCAGCCACATTATAATCTGTTGCTATTAGTAAATGAAATGTGGCTGGTTCGACCCGTAGAGATTAACAGAAAATGGATAAAATCCTGTACATTGACAAGAACGTCAAGACTGGTAATCCTCGGAAGACGTTCGCAAGTAACTCTCTCTCTCTCTCCTCTCTCTCTCTCTCTCTCTCTCTCTCTCTCTCTCTCTATATATATATATATATATATAGATATATATATAATATATATATATATATGTGTGTGTGTGTGTGTGTGTGTGTGTGTGTGTGTGTGTGTGCGCGCGCGCACATTTATTTACATAATTTATTTGAAAATAATAACTAACAACTAAGCAATTTCAGCCAAAAGCACTTATTATCAATTCTATTCAATTTGCTCTGTAAATCGCTACACAGGGCATTTGCATGACGACGCACATTCTAAATTCCAATATATTCTTTAACTGTTATAACAGGCGACACAGTCGATGGAAAAATGCGAAACATTCAAGTCAATTTTTGGACTGTCATGGGGATCAATTTAAAAAATTGTAGTTATCAAACCACAATTTATTATGAGTTATTTACTTCCTCGTGCGAATATCGTTTATACCTGATACAGTCGAATAATCTGTTTATAAAAGGCCATGTTGAAAAATACCTTCAGATTAAAAATGAACACATTTCACAAACGTAACATATTTCGAGTAGAAAATGTATATTCCGGAATCTGTGCCATCGTAGACGACGTTTCTACACTGCTTAACACGTAGAGAACTTTCGCCAGTTAGAAAAATATATAAAATTCTTTCAATAATAACTTTTCGTAATACTGTTAATAAACAAAAGACAAACAATGAAAACTATGTGTAGTCTGAATACGAAGCGGCCATCACTTATTGTTGACAAAAAATTCAAAGGATCACAACCAAATCTACAAAAAGAAAAAAATATAAAATAGAAATATAAAATTTACATAGGAGTAACAATTTCCGGTTTTCTTTGACCAAAGGGACGGTGAACGACTAACGAAGGGGAGTTTTTAGGCTTATTCGACGTCCATTTATAGGGTACAGGCCTACCTGTCCTCTCAAACTATCTTCGAAAACTAACTTAGGAGGGAGGACCCTCGGGAAGTACACACGGAACCGTCATTTAGTTCATCCATTTTTCACCGTTATTTCTCCCCTGTTTGCAAATGGCTCCCTCACTCACTCTCCTACCTTGTCAGGATGAGACGACGAAGAAAATAAAAGATATATAAAGGGCACGCTTTGACCAAAAGGGAAGCATGCGGTGGTTGATGATATATTCATTCCTTTTCATCTTTTCCTCCTTTCTCTCTTTTGGTGAGTTTTGATGCCGCATTCTTCACACAACGGAAACAAGGGCAGGAGAAGAAAGGATGGATGAAAATGAGAAAACTGAGAAGTGGCTATGAAAGGGAGACGTTATTTGTCTAGAGGTGGTCTCTCTTGTCTATCGAGTTCTCTCTCTCTCTCTCTCTCTCTCTCTCTCTCTCTCTCTCTCTCTCTCTCTCTCTCTCTCTCTCTCTCTCTCCCTCCAATAAAATACAATTTGTTCTAGATAGTACTGTTGAAACTAACATCGACAGTCGAAGATGTTTTTCTGCACTGAATTCCTCTTTATATATATATATATATATATATATATATATATATATATATATATATATATATATATATATATAACTTCAGGTTTTTTACTTTATAAACGACACAATACTCTTGTTTCGTGTTATGTAGCGAAAACTTTTTTTATAACGAAGTCGACAGCTTTAGCCAAAATGATTTGAGCAGTAACTCGAACTTATATAATCTTACTGCAACTTACAGTCAATCAAAGTAAATAGATACTGATTAAGCTTCCACACACACACATGCATATACTGTGTGTATATTATGGATATATTTATATATCTATATAATTAATATCTATATCTATATATATATATATAATATATATATATATATATATATATATATATATATATATATATATATATATATATATATCATATAATGTGTGTGTGTGTGTGTGTGTGTGTGTGTGTATGTATGTATATCTTTATATATATAAACATATATATGAAAAGAGAGAGAGAGATTCCTCAAACAGTGAGTATGACTAGCCCCCATCATTCGTTGCAGGCACCATTCGGCGTCCCCATTTAAACTAATTTGCCAAACGGGCCTAAGGGACAGGTCAATCAACGCAGCCCTTAATTAATTTCTTGTGAAATATGAGTTCTACACATGATGGGTTGGGAAGAACGAGCCCAAGGGAAGAGCCTTTCGCTAGATTGGCTAGCATTAAATATGACCGAAGAGGCGTTAACTTAGTATTAGAGTCCATCACGGAAAACTGTTGTCTGTTCATGTTCATTTGCTAAGATAATGTACAATTGAGAGCAGACACCCTGGTGGTATTCACATAGAAAAATACAGAACGAATAATAACTGACAGAAAGAGGTCTTCGTTTATTGTTATAATCCATATACAAGGACAGTGATCCAAGGAAGATTTCATCACTTAAAATAATACTGATAAAATCACTGATAAAGGAAAACAGGCGTATGAAGGGATGGTTTTATGTTAAAATAACCAAAAAGAAAGATGCCCGTGTAAAGAAGCCTCTATTTATTACGACACACAATAATCCTGCATTATCTCCCAAGTGGTACTCACGCTCAGTCTTTGTAGAAAAGGACCATTAGAATCTATCACTGCTGGGGAAAGGAGAATCAGACTTTCTGATATTTTGAGAGAGAGAGAGAGAGAGAGAGAGAGAGAGAGAGAGAGAGAGAGAGAGAGAGAGAGAGAGGGGCTTCTCAGTACAAGAACATAAATAAACTCCGGTCAGTGAGAAATGCTGGCGTTTGTAAAAGTGAGAAAAAAATATTAATAAAAACGATAACTTACAGAACACAAAACAAAGAACCAAACGTAACCTCATCTAAAATTACCCTTCACTTCCCTCAAGGTTAAGCCTCACGTTTTTTGTTTCCCTCCAGCTTGGGACAGATAACGGTAATGGGTTTGCTAGAAAAAAAAAAGTTATCAGAGCGCTTTCTAGTCCCTCTCCCACGCGGGCAACTGAACGCATCTAATTTCGCCGTCATAACTAGAGGAGAAATTACAACCTGGAGTTTGATTTAGCGCAAAGGGTGGGAATGAATATTCATGACTAGTTATACCTGAAATGTGCGCTACTTCCAATTACGATTTTGTTTTTGCGGCGTGGAAATAAATGAGGTTACAGGATTGGATTTTAGTCCTTAATAATAATTTACCTATGGAGCATCACTATCCTGTGACCGGATATAATAGGTAAAAAAGCCGCAGTTATTTACATGAGCAAGACCCTATTTTGACAAATATAGTCTTGTTCATATACAGAACTGCGGCTTTTTATCTATTTGATAATAATTATCTCACGAAAGAAAAGGGACACGAAGGCACTTTTCATAAATAACTGAAATTTATTGCTTGGGGCATAAAATTCCTCACAATTCAATGCAGATAAGCACGTAAAAACACGACAAGCATAGAATCAATCCTCAAATAAAACACACACAAACACTTCATTCGACCATCACGTAACACTCGCCATCAAAACTGCGCGATATAAAACTCAAGAGTTCTTTCATAAAATTGAGTCTTGCAAAAGAAAAAAAAAAAAAAAAAAGATGCCTTATAAAACGTACCTTATTAACTCTTGGTGCGTTTTCATTAACAGAGCGGATGATTTGAGGCAAGGAATTCATTTCCAACGTCTGGTTATATTTTCTCTCTAAATAAAATCCTTTTGGAAACTTGATGGAAACTTATCTGGGCTCAAATTAAGAAAAACGTCCTGGATAAAATTGGTGAGGCAATCTTATACGAATGTTGCTTTTAATTTTTCGTCTAGGTGTTGAAACGTTGTGGCATCATTGGTAAGTTTGGTGTAACGGGCGAGCGTTCTCTCTCTCTCTCTCTCATATATATATATATATATATATATATATATATATATATATATATATATATATATATATATATATATATATATATATATATATATATATATACATAGCTATATATATATATATATGTTCGTGTATAAATTTTTATGTACGTAATCCTGCCCATTTAATACAAATGATAAAAACTAACTAAAAGCAATAAAACAAGAATAAATTACAGGTGAAAATAACTATGACGTATTCAGGTCGATCTAACTATTCACAAAAGCAACATTCAGTATTCTCTAAATCGCCAAAAAGTATTAATTGACTTTATACATCCTCTGAAATTCAAAACAAGTCATGAACATGGAAGTAAAATGACCCCTTAAAAGGTACTGATAAATGATAACAAAAGCATAAGCAAAATAGTAAATAAATAAATATATATAAAAATAAACAACCATCAACCAGAAAAAGAGTAGAGGAGGAGCCAAAACAAACGCATCAACCATAAAGGTTAAAAACTCCGCGGGGTTTCGGGTTGTCCATAAAAAAACATCCTATCTCTGTGTGTATATTTTTTTCCCTACCGGCGCTTTATCACATGACATTCTAACAAAAGGTCAGGAAGCGATCCTTACACTCCCTCTTTCAGATAGCATTGGTGCAATTTTCATTCGCTTTAGATAACGTTTCCAAACAGAAACACCTTTTTTTTTGGGGGGGACCCATTTTTTCGACCTAAACCCTGCAAATGTGGGCATATATATGTCGCTGTTAAAATGCCCAATCTTTTTTTTTTTTTCAAGTGTCTGAGTTGTTGTTATCTTCCGGGGTCTTCCAAAAGTAAAAGAATAGCTCAGGAATAAGAGAATAGCTTTTTTTCTCTTTTCTTTTATGGGGTTGTGATTACTCAAGACTGACAAAGACAGCCAATGGTAGGTTGGATGTGTTTTTTTCCCTAGCAACATCAGAGAGAGAGAGAGAGAGAGAGAGAGAATTTCTTGATCTAGCTCCAGCTGATGACACACACACACACACATATATATATTATATACTTACACACACACATATATATACACATAATGCAATTAATAACGAATTAAACAGACAATTAAGCAACAAGTAAAAGAACAAATAGATAATGTAAATGAAGCAGTTTGCATACATACATAAATACGCACACACACACACACACACACACACACACACATATATATATATAATATATATATATATATATATATATATATATATATATATATATATATATATATATATATATATATATATATATATATATATATATATATATATATATATATATAATAACTTACACACACATATATTTACACATATGATACAATTAATAACGAATTAAACAGACAATTAAGCAACAAGTAAAAGAACAAATAGATAACATAAATGAAGCAGTTTGCAAGACATGAAAAACGTCCCGTTCACAAACGCACATAATACACACACACGCACACTTTCCAACACCACTCGGTTGTTTTCCGTCTCAATTAAAACACGAAAACTTATCATCCATCCAATCAAGATGGAAATACATACACACGAACACACACAGCAATCGTTTGAAGCAGCGCAAGGCACATTCAGACCATAAAGCACAAAGAGAGAGAGAGAGAGAGAGAAGAGAGAGAGAGAGAGAGAGAGAGAGAGAGAGAGAATAGGGGAGGTGGTCATCAAAGACAAACTGCAGTGCATTTACCATATGGACAAACCCTAGTAAATTCACAAAGGAATATTTTCGTTGTCTATTTATTCCACAGCCGCGAATGCCTACCGACGGATTTAGGAGACTTGTGTTGTTGCTTATCCTGCCATGAAACAATGGACATTTATTGTTAAACGCGTCTTCATTCGTCAAAAAAAAAAAAAAAAAAAAAAAAAAAAAAAAAAAAAAAAAAAAACAAAAAAAAAAAAAAAAAAAAAAACCTTGATTTCAAAAAAAAATACGTTTAAACTCCGAACGCTACTTCTTGCGTATATACATCTTCATTTCATATGTGTGTTTATTTCTAGATACGTCTTTATTCTATATATAATTATATATAATATATATATATATGTATATAATATAATGATATATATATAATTATAATACGTGTTTATGTTTAAATACGTCTTCGTTCCACATGAGCGGTCTGGTCTAAATACGTTTTCATTTCATATGCGTTAATTTCTAAGTATATAAGTCTTCACTCCAAATGCGTATTTAGTTCTAAATACGTCTTCATTCCATATGCGTGTTTATTTCTAAATAGGGCTTCATTCCATATGCGTATTTAGTTCTGAATATGTCTTCTTTCCATATGCGTCATTAGTTCTGTAATAATACGTCTTCATTCCAAAAGCTTCTTTATGTGCAGATACGTCTCCATTCCAAACGCACCTTTCCTTCAATTGGGTCTTTATTTTGAAATACCTCGTCATTTCAAATGTGTTATTATTTCAGTCAATTGAAATATGACCTCGTAACTACCAAGCATGCATTTTAAACACGTATTTGAAAGAGACACGACGCTAGAACTTGTCCAATTCTGCTAGTTTGTGCCATAGCGTGTGAGTTGTTTTTTTTGATGAGCCATTTTTAAGAGCTTTATTTACTGTATTTATCGTCAGATTTTTCACGCTGCAGTCTTAGAAACAACGTTTTCTCAATCATAAAGGTCAGAGGTATTAAAATAGTTACCTCACAATACAAATTTAGCTTTATACTGAACTTTACCGAACAATCAAGTGCAAATGTACGTCATATTGTTATACTCTTAATTTCTCATATACTAGATTTACCAAACGGAATTTCGATAAGAATATTCCTGTCCGTTTACAAAAACAATAAACATTTATCGACGTGATACATCTCCCAATCAACTTATCACCCCTTTTCGTTCTTCAATAACGCAATAACAAAATCGTAATGACAAAAAAAAAAAAGAAAAAAAATTCCCAATCCTTCTCCTCCCGCTGCCTCCTGGGAGCGATAGTCTAACAAACTGTTGAGGGTTTGAAAAGAACGCTCCACGGGATGTAAAACGAATCCGCAGTCAAAGCCAGCAAACAGCATCAAGCATCAAATCGACCATCATCTCCTTTTCTCACAAGGCCCCTCAGGACCAGCCACAAGAATTCTTGTGGCGGCGTCAATCCCTAACATAAAAAGACGAGAGTGAATTTCGTAAAACGTTCCACTCTTTCCCTCATTGGCTTGATATTCTTCTTCGCCTATCAATATCTTCTTTCTGTTTTTCTGATAGTTCTGGAACTTTCATAACATTCCTTTATACCTCAAAGGCATTAAATTATAAAAGGAGAAAAAAGTGTTAATATGTATGGAAGAAGGAAATCTTATGCCTACAAATCGTGTGCATGAGGATAATCGCAGGTAACCTTTCCTTCGTCTGTTTATATATTCCTTAAAAACGCGTTTTTCGGTTTATTGCTACGTGATAAACATACACGAAGACAAGCATACACCACAATTTTCTTTCTGCTTCAGTGTTCCTTCTTCCTAACTTCGATATGGCATTCTATTCTATGTAAATGCAAAATCTATTCAGAAGGAAAATTCAACCATTATCGAGAACTGCAAGCATGAAATACATCCAGCAGGTCATGACAAAAATATCAAATATTTTAAAACAATTAGGTATGATGTATCCTAATTGAAAACATATGCATCTGTGCCATGATCTGTCTTTTTATTTCTTTAAACCAGAGCTAGAAAAGCGAAGTAGGTTGCCCGTCCTGTCAGCTTCTCACGTGACAAAGTGGAGGGGTTTGGAGTGGCATGCGTTACTTATTTATGCTATTTATTTATTCACCTAAAAACCTGGAAAATGTAATTCGTTTAAGTAAATTCAATAAGCTATTTGATATATATTATAGTCATCTATAAATGGACTACATTATCAAAAAAACTTATTTTTCACTTACTGAAAGGTTAAAAGTTAGGTGAAACGGAAGTTGCAAGAGTTTTAAGCTTAATAGTGGAGGGAAAGACAACTGGCGACAAATAACCTACAATCTGTAATCACGCAAAATTGCGACGGCTAATAATTAATGAGGATTTTACTAATCACATCCTACAATATAAAGTTAGATTTAGGCACAGCAACATCCCACATCCCTCTCAAATAACCGAAGCACGAATACTATAATAACTACTGGATCGTGTTCCATGAACTTGGAGTTCTAACCCAAAATTTGTCATCCCAGTATATATATGTATACCTATATGTGTAATATATAAAAATACGGGTATCTCTATATACCAATCAGTTTTGGTCTAAAGAATTTCTTTTTTTCGCGTTCCTGCATATTACTCTACAATACATTAGTTAAGAAATGAATCCTCCCGTCTCTCTCTCTCTCTCTCTCTCTCTTTCCTAATCAACCTTCAGGGCTGTTCTTGCAATCGGAGGTGCTGTGTTATTCATATCTTTCGAGCTTGGCTGAAATTCGCATATATATATATATATATATATATATATATATATATATATATATATATATATACATATATACATATATACATATATATATATATATATATTATACACACACACACCACACACACACATATATATTATATATAAATATACACACACACACACACACACACACCACATATTACATAATATATATATATATATATATGTATTATATATATATATATACACACACACATACATGAGAGAGAGAGAGATGATAGAGAGAGAGAGAGAGAGAGAGAGAGAGAGGAGGGAGAGAGAGAGAGAAGGAGAGAGAAGAGCAATAAGCTCCCGAGACGTTCCACCAGATTCTGGATTCGAGCAACATGCGTTCCCATGGATCACAGGCCTTGGGACATGACACCGAGGTCATGGTAACCTCTGTAACCTCTGTAGCTTCCAGAAGTTTCTTCAGAAGACGACGAGTAATCGTGGTAACTTGGGCCTTACCTGAGTAGTATTCTTTAGGCAAGGACTAATGAGTACCTGACAACACCTAAGCCGCAACTACTGCTTGTCAAAGTAACTCTGTCTTAACATTTCCACAGAGGATAATGTGTTTTTAGTTATTTCTTGTTCCTTCTGACCTGGGATAAGTCATGGAAGTATTTAGATAGTATATGCACTTACTTTTTCCTTAATGACTACATAAAAATAACACACACGCACACGAGCATTCTGTGTTTGCACCTGTAGAATAGCCTCAGAGAGAGAGAGAGAGAGAGAGAGAGAGAGAGAGAGAGAGAGAGAGAGAGAGAGAGAGAGAGAGAGAAATATATATAATACCAAGTAAATTAGACATAGCATAAAACTAAAAATTCATTATTTGGACTATCACAAGTATAATTTGGGAAAGTGACATTAAACTCTAAAAAGAGGATTTGGCTAATCCTTCAGGAACAAACCAGATAAATTATTCAATGGACAATAACGGAGAGATTTTTGTTAAGAGCAATTGACATTTAAAATTACAGCAATATGATTGACTCGATTCAACGTACAACGGAAAAAACTGCCTGTAGTTATAAAGGTGACCAATGAATTGATAAACAGATCCCTTTTTGTCCGTTTTGATTTGCAATTTTCTTTTATTTTCCTGATGTCCATTGCATCATGTGTCTGCGCCACTGTTGTTTGATTTCCACTGCAGTGCATTCATTGCAACACCTGAAAGGTCAGAGGCCTCCCGGCAATGAAATGAAATATTTCGTATTTTGCTGGCTTATCACTCTCGCCATTTTTCTTTCTGTTTTCTCTGCATTATCATCAAATTGCTGTTGTTTAAAACCTTGACGGCGAGTATTTATCTACTGCAAGATTTTTCTTTTTCTCACTCTTAACGATCTGATTTCCGCACCCAGCATATCAGAGAAATAACGGGAATATTGAATCGAAAAGAGGGAGTATTCGTTAGATTTAAATCATCTCTCTGTCTTATATATGTGTATATATAATACATACCTATATAAATGATTATATATATATGTGTGTGTAGCCGCGATAGCTGAATTTTATCTGAAAATATTATCTGCAACATCATCCCTTTTGGTCTTACAACGGATCAACTTGAAAAAACCCAAACAATAAAAACCGGATCGCACAAGAAAGGGGAGAGAGAGAGAGAGAGAGAGAGAGAGAGAGAGAGAGAGAGAGAGAGAGAGAGAGAACGAATACCACCGGGAGATGAAACTTCTCCTCTGCCTTTAGGTGAAAAAGTTTGGATAATAATTGATATACTTGACATTTATCAAACGTTTAATTTGTTATCGGAGCAGACCACATCTCAAACACTTGCCTGATGTTAGACGTCTCACACGTTTGACTGAAATATGAATTCGGACTGACTAACGATAAAGTTAATATATTTAATATATATACTGGACGCTGGATAATGGAAAATACATACGGAAAGTAATCAATGTTGTATGTTGCTTCATGTAACATAAAATTATACGTTCGTGGAAACGTTTGAACATTTGACAATGGATTTTCACCAAACACTTAGCCAATATCACGAGTAAGAATTTCTTAGTAATATCTGCAATACTACAGTTACTGAATATTTGAATAATATCCACAAAAAGGAAATTTACTGAATATTTGAGATTTATACGCATCAGAACATTCATTGATTTTTTTATTAATACTTGCAGCAGGAAGTTTGCTGAATATTTGAGTCATATCCGCAGCAAAAAATTTACCGAATGTTTGAGAGCTAAATATCTGGCGCTCTTCGAGATTTAAACGTTCACTGAAATCGACGCGGACTCCCTCGATGGGTCAGATTCGGGTTCCAACGACCCAAGGTGTAATCCCTGCCGTGATAGAGCTACATAAAGAGAGTAGCAAATCTTCACTATCAGTTGCAGGTTCGCTGCAGGTCTTTACAATGATGGTTTTACGAAAGCTGGAACTGGGCTACAATACTTCCGGTCAAACCTTGGATTAGTACCGAACGGTAGATGCCGCGGAAACAAATTGTGGCGACCATTACTAGAATTCCCGACAGATCTTGCGAATATAGCAGGAGTAGTCATGGACTACAATTAAGCAACCCCACCCCTACCCCCTAGAAGATTTTAAACTTCTCAGTTCTTGATTTTAAGTTAATATTTTTGATGCATTTGTATCCATGTAGACATTTTCAGAGGAGAATATCAGAACGGAAGTAAACCAGGCTTCATTAAATAAGCACAACGTTTTACGACATATTACTGTTTTGATTTTGTTAAGTGTGAAAATTCTTTGGAGAATAGAATGTTAACGCGCAAATAGAACAATACTTTCTACTTTAAACATCATAATCTATGTAGTATAATACAAGTTATGCACAATGAAGCTGCCAGATTAATACCATCAAAAGTACAAACTCTTATGCACATGTACGCTTATTCAACCACTCTAATGTTTGGAATAAGGCCCCAAAAAGCTGAAAGATTATATATATATATATATATATATATATATATATATATATATATATATATATAGTATTGAATATTTCCTTGTATTTCTAGTTAAAAGCGAGGCAAGCTCTGTCTCCAATCTCCCTCTTCAAGCTACACTTAAAAAGCACAGCTATGGATCGATAGAATAGCTATTCTGAAATTCGAAAAGCCAGAGCAACAAAGTGAACAACAAAAAGAATATTTGTAAAGGTGTGAATGCACATATTTTATTTTCTCGTCTGGCGGAGGACGAAGGGAAAAATTTGTGCATACACGTATACCACCTGCCTGACTTGTTTTCAAACTGGATACAAACATGCTATATATATATAAATGTACATATACATATACGTCATATACATATACGTATATGCATAAAGTATATTTTATTTAATGTGTAATGTATGTGCGTGGATACCGGTGGCTTAATGGGTGCAATATTTAGGAGAGAGAGAGAGAGAGAGAGAGAGAGAGAGAGAGAGAGAGAGAGAGAGAGAGAGAGAGAGCGTGTGCGTGGGAAAGTTATATAATGTAGAATATGAATGGCGCAAAAATTGACGAAAACTTGTAATGACGCCAAAATAATTTGCTCAAACAAAATATACAACAATTCTGATAATCCACATTTGCTAAATATTTATTTGATCGAATAGGATTACGGACGATGGTGGCAGATGTTGCATAATACTTAGAACGTGACAGGACTGAAATGAGAGTAATTTCTACGAATGCTGAAGAGGAGAGGGTGCTCGTTTTAGTCTCGGTTGTTTTGCAGAGCGAGCTAAATTGAGGTAATCTAAATTGGTGTAGAAAAGGGCATTGTTATGTAGGGATAAATTCTGTACAGACTAGGCTTTCACGTATCACGGGAAAGATTGGGCGTTTGGAAATAATCAAAATGGACACAGTATATCTTCTAATAATTAAAAAAACGCCACATTGCTTTTTGCAGATTACAGATAACAACTGTTGATAAATCAAACTTGTACAGAAGGCTGTACTGCGAGAAACTTCAGGAGTGTCAAGCGAGAGACAAAGAGCACAATATATCAAGAAGGTGAACAGAGTACCGAAAAGTTTAGATGGCACTACAACCTATGTTAGTTATACACATGAACATTCACAACACTTCAAGGGAGGCCCTCATAGTTATAACTGAAATAGAACAAAATTCTGCCTGATGGCTGTGTAACAATGAGACGATTTCATAAAGCAGAATAAGGATGCTAACGCTCTGCTGGAGAAATAGCATGAGGGCGGCAAATCATGACTTAAGTAATTTACCACAAGAAATAAAAGATTATGGATGCTCAAACGAGCAGTCAGTTGACAATGGTTCCATTCTTAACTATAATCTGAGTTAGATGGCATACTGTCAGCTTTGTGAAATGTAAATCAAGACAATATTAAAAGTATTATTTAAAACTAAGAACCTGCACCTACATCCAAAGCTGCGTGCATAATGCGTAATTGGACAATGAAGAATACACACTATTGTCAGTATTCATTATCATTGTTATATATTAGAATTTGACAACCATGGACGAAACAAACCTAAAAGGTGAACAACCAGCAATGAAAGTCTAAATAACAGTGTAACAAATTGTGAAAAAGATGAAATAATACATCTACATGTAAGAAATGATACAGTTCAACAAAACATACAACCTCTGCAAACAATAACAGTAATGCAAATCGAGTATTAGCGCAAGGCGATCTACACTTGGCATCGCAGCCTCTCTTCACTTATGAGCACTGGCATTCATAAAACTTCCAGGAAGACGGTCGCAAAGTTTGACGGTAAAAATAAGGAGAGACTTTCGCACTGTTATGAGTGACAACACAGCACTTCGACAAATACCTTGTCTAAAAAATAAAGATACCGGGAGGCTCCAGACAACGAAGCAAGACAAGTTTTAATAATCGCAGAGAAGAAAAGGAGGAAGAAATAGCAGCAGATGGTTAATTAATACCATCACCTCTGTCACTATAGAATTGATTGATTGATTGATTATGTCTGTTAAAAAACTGGTGTCACAACATCTCGGTTATTGACACCGAAATAAATTTAGATAAAAGGTTGAATTAAATCTAAAATTAATTTAATATAAAAAATCTAAAAATATATGTATATGAATGGATTTGTTCAAATATATAAAATCTTACATAGATATTCTATTATATAGTCTAAATTTTGTTCAGGAGGCCAGCCTCCCTCATAAAGATAAATAACTGCTCTATATTATAATCCTTTCCAAGAATTGTAGACAGGATAAAATTACCTCCTCTATCACATCCCCAAGACAGGAACCTATGTCTCAAATTCCCAAGTCTGGGAATTTCAACCAGCAAATGTCTCACAGTCAAGGGCACAGTACAGTTCTCGCAAAACGGAGGATTTTCACGAGACGTCAAGAACCCATGTGTGAGTCTTATATGTCCAATCCTCAATCTGCACAACATCGTTTCTTGCCTCCTTGGCATATACGGATATGACAAAGGAGACACTGATGACCTGATACTACGCATTTTTTTATTATTTAAAATATCCTCCCACTGGGACTTCCAACATTTTTTAATTCTCTGACCTACTAGAGGATACAAATCCCGATATGGTAGTAGGCATCTTGTGGGTTCTGGGGAGCTGACCGCAGACTTTGCAAGTTGGTCAGCTTTCTCATTCCCAGCCACCCCAACATGAGAAGGCACCCAACAGAACTTTATTTCTTTCCCTCTTCTTTTTAGTAAAAGCAGCCATTCCAATATATCTAAAATCAGAGGGTTTAAAGTGTTAAAAGATTCCAGCGACTGAAGAACACTTCTTGAGTCACGATATATAATAAAATTACTTTCATTCCGAATTAAAACTTCCTTTAAAGCCTTTAAAATTCCATATAATTCTGCTGTAAAAATTGATGCAACTGATGATAGCCTTCCGCTTCTCTCTACATCAGGGAAGGCTACACCAAAGCCGACGCCAGCATCTGACTTGAGCCATCCGTGAAAACTACAGTGGAGTTATCATGTTGCAAAGAGTGTTCTAAAAATATTGACCGCATGGCCTCACTGGACAATTCTGTCTTGATAAAATTAAAATATCTACAAAATTTTACCTCTGGAAAGTTCCAGGGGGGACTAACTGAGTATTTTGCTGGTAAAATCTCGATTCTTGGCATATTTAATTCACCGACAATAAAATTTACTCTAAAAGCGAATGGATGAGGTTGCTTGGGGTGACTTTCATAAAACTGCCAATGCCTTTCATTTCTCATACAAATGCTGGTTAAAGACTTAGGTAGCCTCTGGAATCTATACCAGCTCCGAACCAGCAGACGCTTATAATGAAGATCCAGTGGCACCTCATCAGCATCTACAAGCATGCTCTCGGTGGGAGATGATTTAAATGCTCCAATACACAACCGTATTCCTCCATGATGAATTGAGTTGAGCATTTTAAGGCTATTTGGCTTCGCAGAAGTGTACACCTCACACCCATAACTTAATTTTGAAAATACCAAGGCTTTATATAACCTCAACATCTGGGTTCGGTCTGCACCCCACGAAGTGTGAGACAGGACTTTCAGCAAATTCATTGCTTTCAAGCATTTTGCCTTAATATATTTCAGATGTGGAATCCACGTCAGCTTGCTATCAAAAATCTAGCCAAGAAACCTTGTTTTACCAACACATGGAATTCTCTGCCTATGAATGAATAGATCTGGATCAGGGTGGATTCCCCTTATACGACAAAAGTGCATAGTTACAGTTTTACTGGCAGAAAATCTAAAACCATTAACCTCAGCCCACTTTACTATATTATCAATGCAGAGCTAAAGGCGGCGTTCAGCCACTCCATCCTTGATGCTGCAAAGGAAATCGATAGGTCATCAACAAAAAGGGTATATGTTATATCTGGGGGAATTATTTTAGAAACCCCATTGATTACCAAGGCGAACAAGGTTACACTTAAAACACTTCCTTGTGGTACTCCTTCTTGATTGAACACATCTGACATTGTTGCTCCAACCTGAACCTGAAATATCCTATTTTTTAAAAAAGCCTTAATAAAGAGGGGCAAATTGCCTCTCAGGTTGCATTCATAAAGGACCCTCAAAATGCCATATCTCCATGTTGTATCACAAGCCTTCTCTAGATTAAAGAAAACAGTGATGTGATGTTGCTTGTTGCCAAAAGCTTCCCATATTGACGATTCCATTCGTACCAATACATCAGTTGTGGAGTGCTTACTCCGAAAACCACACTGAGCAGGCGACAGATATTCACCTCTTTCCAAGTACCACATCAATCGTGTGTTCACCATTTTTTCCATGATCTTACACAAACAAGATGTTATAAGATAGGACGATAATTTTCTGTCTTGAATGGATCTTTTCCAGGTTTCACAAATGGCAGTAATGTTAATTCTCCCAAAGCTTGGGGAAGATATGTTCTCAGTAAATTCTGTTAATTAGGCTTAATATGAAAAGTCTGGTATTTTCAGGGGTATGCTTAATCATTGAATATGTTATATCGTCCAGTCCAGGAGCTGATTCATTACATTTATTCAAGGCTGATTCAAATTCTCTAATAGTAAAAGGAGCATTGTTATTGCTCATGTCTTAAGGTATTAAAATCAATTTCGACCTGTTCCATTATCCGTCTTTGAGCTGAATAGGGTCTATCATTTTTCTTCGCAACATTAGCAAAATGATTAGCAAACTCATTTGCCACTAACTGGGGGTCTGCTACCTCGCAACCATTCATCTTGATAACTGGAGGTTGACAAGGAGTGAACTTGCCTGCTATTTTTCTAACTCTTCCAAACTAGAGTCAGAGGAGTTTTTGAATTTAGTGAAGATATGAATCTAGTCCAAGATTCTTTTCGTGCTTTTTTTATTTCCATGCGAAAATGAGCTCTCGCTTTTCGAAATTCTACACGATAATACTCACATTTTCGTCTGCGGTATCTGGTGAAGGCAGATCTCATAGCTCTATGAGTTTCCTGGCATTTACGTGTCCACCAGGGAACTGGTCGGCGGACAAATTTGCCCGAAGTCCTAGGTATAGATTGAAGACCAGCTGAGAACATTATTGTATTCAAAAAGTCAAGAGCGTCATCTACACAGGGAAAGTCATCAGCAGAGTCATCTATTGAGCTGTGCTCCTGGAATGTTGACCAATCAGCTTTACCAATGTTCCATTTGGGTAGCCTTGAAGATGGAGGACTTGATGCTACACTCACCACTATTGGAAAATGGTCACTGGTAAGTCTATCATTTATAGCTCTCCAATTAAAGTCAATTAGACAGTCATCACTACATATAGATAAATCAATTGCTGATAACGTACCTGTTTGAACATGAAAATGCGTAGACTCCCCAGAGTTGAGGATCCCCACATTTTCATCTTCTATGATGGAACCTAAGCACCTTCCTCTTTGACTGGTGATGATGCCACCCCAAAGAGGACTTCTGCTATTCATATCTCCCAAAATAACAAAAAGGCGTGGTAACTGTTGAATAAGATATTTAAATTCATTGATGGGGAAGGCTTCATTAGGTGGTAGATAAAGAGAGCATATTGTATATTTTCTTTGCAAATGGATCTGCACACCTATCACTTGCAATGCTGATTGGATACTGATAGGATTTTGTGGGGTGTCATTTCGAACATACAAAGCGACACCACCATGGCTTCCAATATTCAAATTATAGGTGGAGTGATAGGATGTATACTCTCGTGGGCTGGGGCACATATTATTACGGTATCAGGACAACTGCCCCCGGGACAACTGCCCCCAGGACAATTGCCCCCCGACAACTGCCCCCGGGAAAATTGCCCCCGTAGGACTACTGCCCCCGGGAAAATTGCCCCCGTAAAACCACTGGATAATTGCCCCTGACAAATTTAAAAAATAATTGTAGCTATTTCTGGAATTTATTACCATTTACGTAATTACTTTATAGGAATTTCTTGAGTAACTATTTAAGAAAAAAATTCTTCATAGAAAAATGGTAGTAAATACGAACAATTAATGTTTTATTATTAATAAAAATACATAAGAACTATTAAAACCAATGTTTTATTAATGTTAATAAAAATACATGATTTAAAAGATAACATTATATACTAAAATTTGTACATAGATAAGTTGCAAAAATATTGAAAAAGGATTTAAAAACTAGAATTTTAAATTGTGGGCTATGTATCTCAAAAATTCCAATACATCGCGGTTCTCAAAGTCTTGCACAATGTTTGCTATTCTTATGCTAGGATCCTGATAGCGTTTCCGCTTAGGAGGTACTGGATGCCCGGCAAGTATTTGATTATGACGCTGGATAGTGCCTGTTCTCTCTTCATCACCCCCAGAAATTTCCATATATTTGGATGAAATGACGTAAAGCTTGCTTGCATATGGTTATGCCAGCCTTCTAAAGCGTTGTTTGTTCGAGGTAAATCTTCAACAACACGAGTATACATACTCAACATGCTTACAGGGAAACGTGGCTGTCTCCTTGTATGTCGACGTCTTCTGCCGATATATGTATCCTCAAAATAATCTATTATAGCATCAGCCTCAGGTGGCAACGTCTCTTGTAGTTTCTCAAACGCTTCAATAACTTTTTCTGGGGGAACAAACGCTAAAGGAGGAATCATACGTATTTGCAGGGAAAAATCGGCGTCGGTTTGGTATTTAGTTTGGAGACCTTCATTTTGCACCTTACGGTATATGCTTTGAGATAAGTGGTAAAAACATCCTTTAACGGTTACGTTGGGGAAGATCTCTTCAATATCACTCCTAGCAGCTTGTTCACCACTAGAAGTTTTCTTGTACTCGGAAGGAATGACCATCTCTGATAAGCTTGATGGGATGGGATGAGGAGCACCAGCAGCTTGTTTGTAGGGCCTTATTGCACGGCGAATATGTCTCACCGGTGGTAGTTGAGTTGCAGCACCACTTGATATCGACTCAACTGTTTTGGAAATTATTTGCTGTGCAGTCTCTTCGGTAGCAATAGATTTAGCCTTTATTTCCTGTTGTACTAACAAGACTTCACGGCGGGGTTGGTCAACAGCATGGGTGTGATCATTTACATGGCCAACTACTTCATTTTCACAAACTTTTATTTTTCGCTTTACAGTTATTATGGCGGCGTTTTTCACATTCATAAGATGTAACATTATTTGCCAATTCCTTCTGCTTCACATAGATGTATCCTTCGTCAATAAGCTTCATTTTTCCACGTTCACTTCGGACGAACTCCATGATGGGTGATGTTACTTCTTATATTTCTGAATAGACACTGGATCCTTCTTACTTTTTTTCTTTGTAAACATACATTTGTTTGACTATACAGTTGGCGATAACTTTCAGAAATTAACTATAACTCGTACGGCCGATTACCTAATTAGGAAATAACTACATAAATGGTAATAAATTTAGGGAATAGATACAATTATTTCTTAAATGAGCAATTATGTAATTAGGAAGAATATCTTCATAATTAGTTACTAAAAAGTAATTACGTAAATGGCAATAAATTCCAAAGCATTTGTCCAGAAGGCAGTGGTTTTACGGGGGCAATTTTCCCGGGGGCGGTAGTCCTACGGGGGCAATTTTCCCGGGGGCAGTTGCCGGGGGGCAATTGTCCCGGGGGCAGTTGTCCTAGAACCATTATTACCAATCATTGTCTCCTGAAGAGCTATACAAACAGGAGACACTTCTGATATGAGCAGCCTTAATTCTTCCCATTTAGCTCTTAATCCCTGACAGTTCCACTGTAGAAAATGAATGAATTTACTTCCTTTTAGAGGCTGTTAAATTAGAGCCTCTTTTAAGAACTTTCAGCTTACTGACTTGCTCCTTTTTTCTGGAAGGAGACCGATTATTTATGGCTGCCTTCCTTTTCAGAGGGTTATTTGGACATTGGTGCACCCTCCAAAGGATCAGAAGCACCATTTAAAGCTGGTACAGCCTCCAATGAGGTGGAAGTGCCAGGTACACCCGACACAGCCTCCAGAGAGGCAGGAGCATCTCAAAAATACCTAAATATCAGGCATCTTCAACGGATAGTTTTCATTTGTTGTGAAAATGTAAAGTTGGCATCGAAATTATTACAGTGTTTTGCCAATTCAGAATCACTGAAGAGAGTAGACAACGTTACATATGCAAGGCGAAGATCACACTTTGTATAGTATTTACCAGCCGGGTCTGCTAAAACTTGTAATTACTTCATTCCTCACTAAAACGATTATAAGAATTGCCTTATCTTCATACTCCGTTATGTTTTTTTCATCACATCACTAGTAAAGTCCCGAGACACTGAAGAACCCCGAACGCTACCCTTAAGAACACCGGAAAGGATTTGTCTAGAATGATTAACTGCATTATGAGCTCAACTTACTCTAGCTCTGTCGTCTGAAAGGACGTTAATTGTTAATGCTTTATGGGCTAATGGTTCAACCTGTTTCTAATATCCGAGCTTGTAACCTTCTTGAACGCATGAATTACACTTGTATATTAATTATATATGTTGATATGAAGAGGGACAGGCTATATAAATAAATCAGCGACGAAAATTTTAAGATACGAAAACTGCCTATTTCTTAACCGTGAGATTATTAAGAAACAAGTAAGACGGAGAGAGAGAGAGAGAGAGAGAGAGAGAGAGAGAGAGAGAGAGAGAGAGAGAGAGATCCTGGGCAAAAACAGGCCATAAAGAGGTGAAGAAAAACAAAAGCGACACTTCCTTCAAAACAAGTCGGAGAGGACAAAGGAAATGAACTAAAGGTCTGTTGCACGTCTCTAACGAGGGAGACGAAAATAATTACAAAAAAATAACAATGAAGGTGGAGCGAAACACTTAAAAACACAAATGACGAAGCAGAATAAACCATGAAAAACAAAGCGTAAAAACGAAAAAAATCCTGGTACACAGAAAAAAATATCAGAAGAAAAGAAAAGTGAACAGGTAAAAAAAGAAAAGAAAAGCGAATTGGTAAAAAAAAAAAAAGTAATTCTGAAAAATCCTCCTGTAAACAAAAAATGCCAGAATTGAAGAAAAGGGAATAAGAAGATCTTCATTTCAAATTAGGAGAAATAGCAAGACACGAAGCTATTCACAAGTTCTGATCTGTGATGAAACAGTGACGAAAAAGGAGGAAGAATGACTAAAATGCTAAATCAGAGCATAAAAGTTGAATAAAGATGAGACATACGAGGAGGAAAAATAAACAGACAAAAAGTGACACATTCACGCAAAAGAAAAAGTAACGAAAGAAACGGCAGAAAGGAGTATGGAAAAGATTCAGAATTTAGCGCTAAAAAGGAGGAAAAAAAGAAAGGAATAAAAGGGAAAGAGGAAATTACCTTGGGTTTAAGCGAGAAGCGAGAAAGTGCAAAACGGAAAATAAAATAAAAAGGGAAACAT
>NC_061096.1:36625795-36645795 GCF_015104395.2 Macrobrachium nipponense
TAATTATTCTTCCTTTTATAATTCTCCGACCTGGATTCAAACAGGGTCTTTGGGGACACAAAAGGGAAGGCGAGTTGCCAAAGTAGTGTTTAAGCCGTGTTTTCATGATTGACAACACGGCGGAGACACTACATTATCTTCTCTCTGCTGTTAAAGCCTCGTTTCCTGTTATTACAGCTACGGATCTCTTGCAAATATGAGAATAGTTAGCTTTCTTTTATTAGTTTATCTCTACCATCATTATCTTTTAAGTTTGATTTATCCCTATTTACTGATACCTTTTCTTCCATTTTTCTTAACGATCCTTTCTTATAAGTATTTTGACTCCTTGTGGTGAGTTTCCTAATACGAAAACAACTCTATAAAAAAAAAAGGTCTATTTGCTCTAGACTATAAACAGTAAGTTTAAATAGGGACAAATCTAAGCATATACCACATCCGCTTCTACCGACTGACGGCCTTGTCTGGGTAAACAGAGCCACACATATCCTTCACCCCCCCACCCCCCCCGGACCCAACTCTCCCTCCCTCCAGTCTAACCCAGCTTCCAACGTCACCGACTCCGGCTGGTCAACAACATACCATTGCATATTGACAAAGGCTTCGATTACCTAATCTTGGCTTCACACCAGAAAGATAAAAAAGAAAGAAAAAAAAAAAAAAGGGGGGGGGGGGGGGGGGGTGCAGGGCACGTGTTCAGCGACGGCGTCTTTCACAAGAAGTATTGATTTCGTGGTTGACTTTGAAAAATCTTATTATTAAAGAGTCACGTTTACTGACATTTTGTAATTCTCTTAAGTTGATCAGTAAATATCGCTGTAATTTTGTAATGTTGGGATATAACAGTAGCTGTATAACGAGATTTCGAGTTGCACTGGTTCACAAGAGTTCGAAATCCTTGAAATTACAGTGAATCTCGACTGAGTGTAATTTTTCTCGTTAACGAGTAATTTTAGAATGTAAAATTCTGCAACTTAAGTAATTTTTAATTCTCTCTCTCTCTCTCTCTCTCTCTCTCTCTCTCTCTCTCTCTCTCTTTATATATATATATATATATATATATATATATATATATATATGTATATATATATATATGTATATACATACATACATACATACATACATACATACATACTATATATATATATATATATGTGTGTGTGTGTGTGTGTGTGTGTATATATATGTATATATATATGTTTAATTTATTTATATATGTATGTATGCCTGTATGTAATATATATAATATATATGACAATGCAGGCATGTGTTGTTGGTGTCAGAAATGACTGAAACTGAAAATGTTCATTGCAATTATAGAACTGTAATAACTTTCGCGGTAACTTTAACCTTGCAAATTACCGAGAAAGCAACAAGTTCCTGAAAAAAGTCCAATGTAATTTTTCAAATTATTTCCATGAATTCAACTCTCTAATATTACCACTCCAATGTCCAGCATTCAATAAAGTTACCTCGGATGCTATTTCCCTTCCTAGCTCTGAATTTTTTATGTGAGGTTCAAAGACTTTTATCCAGAAATATATGTTATTTTTTATTTTAATTATCGCTTTGTTTCCCGAAAAATCAATTTTATAGCAATGAGGCTCTCGTGTTTATAAACACACGACTTCAGCTTAAAGGATTCTTTGATAAAAAAGAAAAAAAAATCAGAGAAAAAACTGCTACTCTTAAAACAACATCGATGATAACGAAAGTCCTCAAACAAAAATGAATTTCCTAAGTGGCAATTTCGCAATGAAATGGAAAAGGCAATTAAAATGAGCAAATACCTAATATATTGCTTCTGCTAATGAGATTTTAGTGATTACTCTACCCAAATTCATGCGACGTAATGAGAGATAATATTTTTTTACACGACGCGCCCCCTTAACAAAAATGAAGCGTACATTATATTGATCAAAACGTTATTTTAAAGTTGCGTTAACAATAGCCTAATTATATATATATATATATATATATATATATATATATATATATATATATATATATACATATATATACATATACATACATACATAGATATATATATATATATTTATATATATATATATATATATATATATATATATATATATATATATATATATATATATATATATATATACATGATATTGTCTAAAAACCTTAAGGATAAAATAGGGTCACTACAAAAATGTGCACAGAGCAAAAACCATAGTAAAATAGGACATATATACCCTAAACAAACAAGACATAAATCTGATGTAGGAATGTTGGTTTTCAGGTCTCACTGAGAAACATTACCGCTTCTGCCAACTCCCTATTATCTTTCTGCCGTTGTACCTTTTCGTGTTCGATATTATTATTTCCTCTTTATTTATTTCACAGAAAATAAAATAGTGCAATATCAGTATATCAATTATTTTTTTCAAATTGACTCCGGTCGTATTTGATCAGTGGGCGCAGTGTAATAATCAATTTTATCGAAGGGAAAATTAAAATGTATTTCCATTCAATACATTTTAATCGAGTTTTCCCGTATTTTCGGTATGATTATTTTGTTGCGTAATTATTTTTATGATAACTGGGAAAATGTTAAAAAACCGATAAGAGAGGGAGGCTGATCGTAGGATAATCTTTTCCTCGTTGCAAATTATAAGTGTTACTGAAAACTGTAACGCTCCCTAAAATGCGTTACAATTTTCAGTAACGCTTTAATTTCGTCAAAAGTTATAAATAAATAAAGTTTCATAATCAAGCCACTGCAATTATCATCAAAATAAATGCTACCTTGAAAAGTACGCCAGTGCCATCCCCAGAGGATAGTCAGATTTGGTTAAAGAAAAGTATAACAATGCTTACAAAAAAAAAATTTCATAATATGGAATGCGATAAAAATTAATGATAACAATAGCACTTAATGAACCTACAAGATTATGTCCCGAGTCTACCCTTATGAAACGGCCGAAATTAGGCTTAAACTATTCTAAATTTATATAATAAGTTTACCAGGCCTCTCCTTAGAACGTTGGGATGCATATTAGCATCTCCCACAGGCCTGTGTTAGTTCCAGGGATTTGAAGACTCCGCCCACTATGTAGATGAGGATGATGACGTGAAACGAAAATAACCTCGCGTAAGCTGTTGATTTTGACCTATGGACACTCTACTGGAAGGTCAGGCCGTGGCAAAACGAAGTGATAGGGAGTTACTGGGAAAACAGGAAACACGTTAAATGAAAACAAAGTTATCTCGACAATGTAAATATACTTTTGAACATTAATCAAAATCTAAGAACAAGCAGGGGGGAAAATCAAATATAAGATTTATAATGCATATACCTTATGAGTGCATTTCGAACGCAATGCATTCATAGACATACATACACTCTGGGTCACACTTATACATATAAATCATACTTACATACATACGTGTTTATATATATATATATATATATATATATATATATATATATATATATATATATATATAATATATATAAATATATATATATATTTCTTAACAATTAGTAAAGAAACTTTATTTAGGACAATTTGATCCAATGACCTGGTCAGGAACCATTAGATTATTCAGTACGTAAAGAAACAGTTTGATGAAATAGGTGAAAAATAAACATAAAACTTCCGAAATTACAGTCGGCAGATTAATAAAAGGACTATGAATAATCAACGATAACACTATTCCCCACAGCTTTAAAGAAACGTTTTCATATCTAGGTTAAAATTTGATCTAAAATAACAGATACAGGCGACAAAAAGGCAATCTGACTCCGGCTAATGGAATTTCTCTCCCCCCGCCCCCCTAACCCCAACATCCCTCCTACCACTATTCTCATTGCCTTCGGGCGCGTGAATTCACAATGAATGACTTTGAACTCAAAATGAATGAATGAATGAATGAGTCGGAATTATCTGCGTGGCGCTGCCACACGCAGGAATTCGCAAATGTGTCATCTGCTTTGAGGGTTTAAGTGGATGTGTTCCACCGCACCTTCCCCCCAAAAATTTCGTCTATATTATTTTGTTGGATTGCGGTGAGTTTTCTCTTCACATTTTTCATAAGAGTTCACAAAAAGTAAATAAACAAATAGGACCTTAATGTGAATAGTAATATATTACAGATGTAAGTTCATGTATTGCCAATCATAATCGTCTATTTCTAAAAGTGACATCAGTAAACAAACAAAAGCGCACGCGCGTAACATTTATGGACACACGCTCTGACGAGCATTATCCAATATATTTATCCGAGTGATGTGTATTTAAATCCAAAAAGCTTTGCTCTCCGATCTTAACAGGTGTGACAGTATTCCAATGGCCATTCATTTCCACGCTTATTTTCCATTCCTTTGAGAGAGCTAAGGATATTCTCACCAAAAACAATGTAGGATTTAAGATCCTTCGTTCCAAATGCCTTCCCTCCCGGCGATGTGGAGATGAATCCGCGAGGTTAGATAATGCGGATGAATCCGCAGGCCATTAGCGAAGGTCCATCCAATCCATTACCGTCTGACGGTGGACCTGCTCCCTTTTTTTTCTGGTCATTGCACTCCGTCCGTTTCGCCTATGTATGTGATCAGCGTGTTGACTTCTTCGGTGGAATTTTAACGCTTTTTATCCTTTCTGTGGCCAACTGCGTGCAGTCATTTATAATTTAGTACTTATGTAATTACCTTAGACCAGTACTTCCATTATTTCCAGCTTAAAATCCAGGTAATAGTAGCCAATTCCTACAGTATTTGTGCCTTTCTCAATCTGTAATTTACTTCTGTATTAAAAGTAGCATATATGCCTAAAATTATATCTACTCGTATGTTGTTCAAAATCTAACAATTCTCTTCGTTTACTTTGTAGTGCTCTAATAAATTATTTTTGCCTGAAATTTCTCTGATAATGCTTTTGAAGTTTCCCATAAAAAGATTTGCATTTTTATTGTACACCGATATTAAATAGTAACACATTTCTCAAGTTAAAAATTTTACCAATATGTAATTCTCGTGAGTTTTAGGAATGTTTTGGGAGTATAAGAAAGACCACTAACCTACAACCACAGTGATATCTCTGTTGAAAGATTCATTAAACAAGTATTACATTTTAATTCATCATTTTCGCCAAGGCCTATACAAGAGATTGAAAAGAATGTCAACCGCTTTCCAATAACAGGAATGTTACTTGTCATTATTTACGGGTAGAAAACAGACGCTTCCACAGGGATAATAACCACTAAGCTTTTCGAGACTGAAATGAAAAGCCACCAACTTCCAAATCGTCAAAACCAAATGTTTCCGTTGCTAAAGTTTGAAAGCTAGCTTTCAAAAACTTAACAGCTCCCGACTTCCATAAAAGTCGTCAGCCTAGGCAGGCGCACCTATAATACTTTCGAAAGAGAAACACCAGCGAATTAAGCTCAGCCACTGCAAAGTAATTAACGAACATTTCACCATTAAACCCTTACGAGAAAAGACTCAGCAAATCATGATATAAATCAATAGACTCATGATTCATTTTCTTTTCATTTCCGTTTCAATTTCCTCCTACCTCTGCGCTCATGTTCATTTAACCCCTGATTTCATGGCTGAGCGTTTTGTCCCTCCTGTTAGTTCCAGGCATCGCTATCATTCTTCTATCACTCGCCATTTCCACCCGTCGTTCCCCTCACAATCTCGTTTCCGACTTTCCCCTTGTCACCCTAAAGTCTGCTTTTTTTTTTTTTTTTTTTTTTTTGCGTATTTCTTATTTTAATGTTCATCTCATTGAACAATCACGACCTCCCTTCTACGTATGTCCTCGCTTCCTCACTCTCGCCCCCACCCCCCTCCCTCTCAAACAGAGGTCCTACCAGCGTTCTAGTTTGTTTCCCCTTCAGAGCTCTCCCTCACCATCCCTAGGACGACGCTTCCCCCCGTCTCCCCCCGCCCCCCACCACCCCCTCGCTGCACCAAAGACGGCGACGCCCGGACCCCTTTCATCTCTCTTACCTGGTTCGTAATTAAATTCTCGGACAGGGGAGATCAAGACCAAGTTTTTAAAAAACGCCACTTACCAGTTTATGCGAAGAAATAAAATGCTTTGTGAATGACGATGTGGAAATCGGCGAACGCTCTCATGCAATGGAAATATATATAAGATAGAATTCGTCGAACTCGGCTAGCCAGAAATTCTTGGGACGTTAATCCACTTTGCATTATGCAATATAGAGAAACAGCCCTGAATTAATCTCATATCCATATTCTAACTATATATATATATATATATACATACATATATATATACATATATAAATTTTTATATATATATATATATATATATATATATATATATATATATATATATATATATTATAAAAGGAAGACTCAAATCAGTCAAACAAAACGAAGAAAAAAGTCCTACTTGAATAATGTCTTGAATCAACAGAAGAGAGAGAGAGAGAGAGAGAGAGAGAGAGAGAGAGAGAGAGAGAGAGAGAGAGAGAGGACAAATCTTATCCCCAAATCCGTTTTACTTCAGGTCCATCAGGCGGAAAGGCATAAACACATTGGGCCTCAGAAATAAAAAACGCCTCCGGGATAGGCACATGCAAGTCGCTGCAATCTGACTACTGTAAAGCTGAATCGGGAACTGAGTTGCATCCAATTAACTTTTAAAGCTTATCATCGATAATTTCGTTATAAAGTTTTTAGTTTTCGGTATGTGAAAACGACTGAGAAGGCTATGCCTGTCCGTCTACACTTTTCTGTCCGCCCTCAGATCTTCAAAACTACAGAGACCAGAGGGCTGCAAATTGGTATGCTGATCTCCCACACTCCAATCATTCAACATTCCAAATTGCAACCCTCCAGCCTCAGTAGTTTTGATCTTATTTAAGATTAAAGTTAGATATGATCTCCTTCTGGCAACGCAACAAAACAGGCCACCACGGTCGGCTGAGAGATCTATTTTCTGTCCCTGATTATACGCTGAAGAGAAAACGCGAGTTTTACTTGTTGATATTGTTACTAGGTGAGAATCTTAAGATCTGGAAAATATGTACCAAAGCAACTTTTGAGCATATATGTATTCTACTTGTAATAAGCATGGCGTGTTACCATAAAGAGCATGTAGGTAGATGCATTTAGCTGTAGTTGCAAAACAGCCTGTTATTCAGCATGGTTTTAACTTGAAATATGCAAATAAAGAAAGCCATTTATTAAAAAAAATATATATATAACGCTATTAATAATAACGAAGGGTGGGTCCCGGACTCCCGAAGAAAACAACACAAGAGCCACTGTCACATTATTACTTTAGCCGATAAAAAATCGATGAGCCTTTTGTGGGGAAAACTGGCACAAAATTAGCCACTAAATTCAGCTACACTATAGGATCCTTAGAAGTATGTTGCTTGGATATTAATTATCTTCTTTCCATTTCCTCTCTCCCTTACATTTATCCAATGATTTCTATGTCTTCCTCGCCTTCTCTACCCTAAGACTTCCGCAACGTTCTTCTCATACCTATTGTCCCTCAGTCTCTCCACATGATCTCATTCTACTTACGTTAACATTTTTACTGCTTCTTCTACACATTTTAACATTTATCACCCATTCAGTTCTTTCTGTTGCTCGCCAAGCAAAATCTTCATCTAAACAACATTCAATGTTTTTATTATTTTTTTCGTTCACACCTCACTTCCATATAGGAGAGTTGGCTTAACAATTATTTGACTTCCGCTGGCATTCCAAGTCTAGTTCCAATCCTGTGCACAAACCCTGGTCGTTTCCTAGCCTTAACTATTCTTTGATTCAACTCCTCTCTTATCCTTCAATTGTCCCTAATACTTGGTGCCAGATGCCTAAAGAATCGGCCACTTTCATTCTTCCTCCATCCATATTGACATACATTGCCCATCTTGTTGGTTCCCAATTACCCCATAACCTACTCTCGCTTACATTTGACATGCTATCATATACATAAATTTATACGGGTACACATATATATGTAAACACACATATTTTATATATATACATATATATAAACACACATATATATGTATATACATATAAATATATATATATATATATATGTATATATATATATATATATATATATATATATATATATATATATCTATATATATATTTAGAGAGAGAGAGAGAGAGAGAGAGAGAGAGAGAGAGAGAGAGAGAGAGAGAGAGAGAGAAACTCAACTATAGGACAAAGAGACTACGCTCAGGAAAAACGTTCCCCAGAAATCAGACAGCTAACAGATATTGAAACTGGCATCTCGCGGCAATAAACGCGCAACAGAAATGACCATGTACTCTCCAGGGGTTAATCCATAATTCAAAGCTATGTTTTCTAGGCCACTGACGACAAAGAACCACTGATTGCTAGATGTATGTCGCAGTTTGAAGTTATTTGTTTCTAGAGCAACTACTGATAAATTTCGTATGTAGTTAATCAAAGAAATTTTATTAATTTATATATTTTACCAATTAATTCAGAATTTCAATTGGAATTTCATCAAGAGAGTTCAAATAAAAGGTTAATATAAGAAAATATATATAATTTTTTTGAAATTTCAAATGTTCAATAAGTATTCTCATGCCCTCCACTTGTACCTGTGCCCTTTTTTACATTGAATAGATTTCCCACAACGCTGAACACTCCGGTTTCAGATTGACTGAGTTTATTTGTTTCTGCAGCTGGAATATGGCATAGCAACAAGGACGGTCACTGACACTGAAATTCGCTGTTACTGTCAGTTTTTAATATTAAAAGGGAATAAAGTATGATTAAAATCAATTCAGGCATTTTTCTGAATATATATAAATATATATATATATATATATATATATATATATATATATATATATTATATATATATATATATATATGCCAATACCACAGGAAAATGATAGTCAGAAATCCAAGCGCTTTCGTCTTTACTAGGACATTGTCAAGGAGCTAATGAAATACAATTGGAGAGAAAGGTCTCAAGTACACAACAAGATCAAGAATACCAGATGGTTAATTGCCATAAGGGTAAAAATTAAAAGAGATAATCCAGGATTATCGGATATCACACGGTCACAAACCTAAACAGATTTGACCCTAACCGAAATTACAAAGTATCTTTACAGTCCAAAACATGTAAAAACTGAATATATATATTTATCTACAACTTTTTTCGTTATGAAAGCACCAAGTTTAAATAAACCAAGACTTAAATTTAGAAAATTTCTATTATTTGACTTGATGAAACAAGATTCAATGATATCCTTTTAACTGTGTCATTACATGGGATTAAGGCTCTTGTTTGACTCCAGTTAATAGGATGATCTAATCTATGTACGAATAATGCATTCGATATTTGCCCAGTTCTCACAGAATATTGATGTTGTTTGAGACGTTGCGAATCTATATGTTTCGTTAATCCTCAATCGTGGAGGATTAAATAATTTTCTACAATCATTTTGCGTATCTTGCTGACATTACTCATGAATTCCCTTGGCATGTTACTGAAAGATAAAAAGTGTTAGAAATGTTATTTATTCACAAAAGCGAATAATAGCTTTTTTTTCTAGAAAACCTATACCTGATATTTTATTGAATTATATGGTTTAAATGTCGGTATTTACAAATCATTTTATATTATTTTGAACTGTGAGATTTAAGGGAGTTTTACCAAACAGAGCTGTGAATTTAGACAACTAAAATCATTACCGTGGCTATTTTCTCTCTTACATTTTGAAAATCTTTACTGATCTTCCATATGTTCTTCTATTTCTTTAAGACTTTAGTCTTTCTGTCCTCTTTACAGCCAATGCACTCGATCTTTCAATGTGCGTTTGTAAATGCGCACGCAGCTTGACTACCTGCCCCCATAACTGCTCTCTCAACACAAAGCGCGCATTCCCGTGATTAATGTAATGACGAATCTCGTTTCTCACCTGAGGACTTTAGCCCCCAAAACACAAGTCTTTACGGCTCCCGCAAGGGTCCACAAAATCCCCAACTCCTCCTCGATGCCGAGGCCGAGACTCACTCAACAGCCTCATTAAATCGCTCGTGGAGGAGGTCCCTGGTCCCCCTCAGCCATAGGGGGAAGTGGGGAGGTATTGGGGAAGGAAGGGAGATGCTCCCACCATCCCCTACAAGGACCCACCGTCCTCTCAAGCATAATTCACCGCTTCGTTCCTCCAGCTTTTTCTTCCTTCCTTCCTCCCCTCCCCCTCCCCCTCCTCCTCCTCTGGCACGGTAGTCTAAAGGATGAGGTCTACTGGAAGGAAATATTTTCAGGGAGGGAACGCGTTGATTGGAGAAGTTCCCTGAATAAAGGTGAAGGGTTTTCCTTCTCAACGATAAATGTTGTAGGGTTCAGGTAAGTGTTTGGTTGAACTTGGTTCAAGAAGAAAGGCACCAAATGCTATTACTTCTCACTATGACATACACCACAAGCATTTTCATATTCTGTACCATCAACGAACGATCCTTTTAACTGTAGCTGATTATGTCTTCTCGGAATTTGCCGTCGTGGTCGTCGTCTCCTGAAAGGATTCCAATCCGTTCGTGGAGAGGAAAGTCTCAGAAATACCTTTTCCAAAAAGGCATTCATGTCAAGGGGAATCGCTCTAATACTCTGTACACAGGTAAGCCATCAGGGACCAATTCAGGTGATACCTTCAGATACGTATGATACGAATAGACAGCGATGAAATACGTACCAGTTCAAACAACTTGAATAAGAGTTCTGTGCAAGTGTATAAATTACATATTGAATATATTCCCTTCGTCGTGTGTGGGTTCTCTGAACGTTCAATTTGGGAAAGAATGAAATGTTATATATGTGACTAAGTTTATATTTAATGACTAAATCCTATAAAACAATGTTTGGCATAGCAATGGATAACCCTCTACCACCAATTTTCTCAAATTTATAGTTTGTTTTTACATATAATCTTCCTAAGATTATTCAAATACTTGTAGCATGGTTTCGTTATGTAGATGATATTTTCAAAAATTAAATAAACAAATCTCGTCTAGAAAACTGGAAAAGATAATCAGTAAATACCTTATATTTTTCATCCTTGCCATTCTGATGCCACATGTAATACAACATAGTTCACCTCAATATCATCCTTATTAAAAAAATTTCTTAACGACAATTGACGTAAAAAATTCTATTATACGGTCTCATTTTGGAGTTCCACGTGCTGTTAATGAGCAAACTGTGTAAATGTAGAAAGTGGCCTATGTTGTGCAAAATTTGCTGCCTAAAGGATGATTCTTTAGCGATTTAGCTATTAAATTACCAACGTGGCAGTAACCATTGCGTTGATTTTTCACTAAATCCACCATCTCTTACACGAAACGGCTTAATCAAGGATATATATATATATATATATATATATATATATATATATATATATATATATATATAGATATATATATATATATATATATATATATATATATATATATATATATATATATATATATATATATATATATATTATATAAAATATCAAGATAGCCTAAATATTGGACTTGGCCGCAAAGAACCTCTTCCAAATGCAAGATGCACTTAAAGAGCAGCAGCAGTAATAGAAAGAACCATGCAAATGAAGCCCTGAAACCCCATTCCAGAGTGGAAGCAAAAGTGTTTAACCCTGTTCCTCCTCCCATCGGAAAATGGGGGAATTCGCAGCACGGAATTCCTCCTCAGGGGAAAAAAATGGCAGCAGCAAAGTTTCAAGGGGGAAAAAGTAAAAGTAAAAATTAAATTGTTAAAATGGTGACGTTCAAGGTGAGAACCTGCTAATAGGAGTGCTTTAGATTTTGTTGAATTATTTGTATAGTGCTGTAATACACACACACACACAAATATATATATATATATATATATATATATATATATATATATATATATATGAGTTTTTTTTATCACATCACCGTGATTCATTTATACGTATTAAGCTGCAAATGTCCTTTAATATCTAACTCGCTCTACCTCGGAATTATATATTTTCTTATATGTTAACCGAAAGGGAATTTTTTTAGTTGATAGTAATTTCGTCGGCTCACGGGCGCGAAACTCGGAACCAAGAAATCAGGACATACAGTCAAGTGCTCTAACCACACGGCTATCGTCATAGCCGTGTGGTTAGAGCGCTTCATTGTATTTCTTGTTCCGAGGTTCGCGCCCGTGAGCCTACGAAATTGTTATCGACTACAAAAGTCCCCTTTGGTTAACATATATGAAAATATATCAATTTCGAGGTAGAGCGAATTAGATATTAAGGGACATTTGTAGTTTAATGCTCTTATATATATTATATATATATTATATATATATATATATATATATATATATATATATTTTTATGTATGTATGTATGTATATGTATACATAATATACGTATATATGTGTGTTGTTATGTACATGCATGTATGTATGTATGTATGAGTAAATATTAGAATGTATGGTTGTGTGTGTTGTGCGAGACTGAGAGTCAGTCTGCTGGTGTGGCAAAAGGCACTGTATGCTCGCCATAACTGAGTATCTGCTGCGTTTCAGTCCGTAAATGTACATTCGCTAATAATTCTGCATAATCTTATTTTCTAAAGTCTGCAGTAATACACAATGAGCACAAAGTGGTATTTGATATTACCAAACACTCATTTAATAAAACGTTTAAATGACATACTACACGTTTAATCAAAACTAGAAACATTGCATGAAATTTTCAAAATTTAAATATAAACAAAACAAAACTAGGCAATAATATCTTCCGATTGTGATATTTTTAAGTCCATGTTATACAGATTATTCCCGGCTAGGTATCTTTTTCTAGAACCGAATACATAAAAAGCCATGAACACAAATACTAATGCAACATCGGAGCATTGAATATACACGGAAAACTATCCTTAATGCTATTGCCAATTTGTCAACAAGGTTACAAGGAAAATGAAATTGATGCCACTTTCTCAGAAAGAAAGAACACACACACACACAGACACACACAGAGAGAGAGAGAGAGAGAGAGAGAGAGAGAGAGAGAGAGAGAGAGAGAGAGAGAGAATCACCAGCAAGTTTCGTAACAGGGCAATGGAAGATATCAGACGAGTGATCGTTTCCAGGAATCAATTCCTCCGTCTTTATTGGCGAAAGCGGGAACATCTCGTAAACATACAAACCCACACGTGTGTAATTGCATGTGTGCCGTGTATATTATGTTAGTATTTACGATTTGGCTCAATAGACCCTTTGCAACGTATAATGTGTCATCGAGATAGTCTCCCCTTTCATCATTAAAGACGGAAATTGCTTCCTGAAAACGAGCTGTCGTGCATAAATACATATATACATATACATACATAGTTACATAGTGAAAGCGGAAGTCCACGCTTTACCTTAAGGGGTATATTTTGCTCTTTGCAAATAAACATCTTCAACCGATGAGATTTGAAGCTTCAGCACACACACGCGCGCACACACAGACACTCACATATATGTATTCGTATTCCAAGGTATTTAACTTTTTAGGTTCTGAAATCATAAACAATGGGGCTGTACATGCCGCAATTTAATTCTTTGTAATACCGATCGTCATCAAATAATAAAAAAATAAATTTTTCCTAACAATTAAGAAATTTCACATTTAGAAGCATGAGAAATCTTTTTATCTCACTAACATATCAGTTTCACATTAGTACTTTACAAATGAAGGCAATTCTATCAATGAATTTAATTCAAATACATGAATCACAATTCACGCCCCCTCAAATCCCATGACATGTTTACTTTAGGGTGTCTATCATCTTATTAAAAATTGTCTTGTGTCTGTTTCTGACCACGTCAATAGCTTACGGGTGGTTTAGGAATACTTTTCATGAGTTATTTCCAACAGTACCTACATAAGGGTCTCCAAAGTACTATATTTTGGGCTGACTTTCAACCTAAAAGTCGGAAGACCAGAATAGCAGAAATTTTAATAAGGTTCTCAAACAATCAGGAAAACCCAAGCTGATGATGCAATTGTTCCATTTAATAGTTTACCTTATCGCTTATTTAATTATTATATGGAACGCAACAATGGAAAGTTAATCCCTCTGAATATTCAATAGCAAAAGACATTAATTATGAAAGACTCAATAATGGCTGAGGGAGGGTCATGTTTTTGTTGGTGAAGAAAGCAAGTTCATTATCGTCCCGGGAGATGAAATGGGTGCTGAGAATCTAGTATAATAATAATAATAATAATAATAATAATAATAATAATAATAATAATAATAATAATAATAATAATAATAATAATAATAATAAAAAGGATAAGTATCAAGATCTGAAAATAGAAATAAGAAGGATATGGGATATGCCAGTGGAAATCGTACCCATAATCATAGGAGCACTAGGCACGATCCCAAGATCCCTGAAAGGAATCTGGAAAAACTAGAGGCTGGTAAGTAGCTCCGGGCCTCATGCCGAAGAGTGTGATCCCTAGAAACGGCACACATAGTAAGAAAAGTGATGGACTCCTAAGGAGGCAGGATGCAACCCGGACCCCCACACTATAAATACCACCCAGTCGAATTGGAGGACTGTGATAGAGCAAAAAAAAAAAAAAAAAAAAAAAAAAATAATAATAATAATAATAATGGAGAGCTGCAAATCTCCCGACCCAGATTCATCAGACCCTGATTCAAGGTATATTGAAAACAATTGTAAAAGCAACCGACCAAACGGTTTTTCGTGGCAGTAAAGCATTTTTTTTTGTTTTTTTTTGTTAGGAAAGAGTGAGGGAAAGGGAGAAAGCGCATCAAAAACATATATATGGCTCTCTGAAACTCCCGTTCCACCATCATGGTTTTATAGTGCTTCTAGTATCAAACCTCTTTCCCTAGAATTATCAGTTACTCAAAGAAAAAGTCCAAAGTATGATAAAAAAAAAATGGCATAACACGAGGAACAATATCTCAATAAAACCATTCCAAAGCAGAATAGGGTAAAAATTCTCTTATGATGGATAAGTAAAGTTCTTGCAGATGCCTGCATATGTCCTAAAAGTTTTTCAATAATTGATGTCACTTGGGTTACCTAATCTCATAAACGAGGTCAAGCCACATAAAGTCAATTCGATGGTTTAAGACGTTAAGTTAAAGCATTTTGTGTTTCTATCAAATAATTTGTATACCGCACATATAGTATGAGGACATGTGTATATAAAGAACACGTAACGTATTCATACATGTATTTAAGTGTTTAGTTAGGCTCCCCGGTGTGCCCTCAAACACAATGCTTGAAAGCTATGGGGTATAGACCCTTCGGCGAAGACCAAAGTTTAAGATCAATACTAAATGCAAATTGCGGCACTTATGCTTCCATTGAAAAAGCAAAATATTTATTAAAATTAATAATGGCGAGTGCCTTAACTACCAAGAAAAATATAAGACTCTATACGTATATAGCAGTAGTGACCACGGCGAGACCAAATAAGAGAGATCTCCAGATTATTTTTAAAGACATCAAAATCGACGGAACCTTAAGTCTTAAACAACTGATCACGCGGTAGGAGCTTCAGACTGAAAACACTAGATCATAAATACGCACAAAATTAAACTGGAATGAATGTCAAAACCAGGATGGCAGATTACATTTACCGCGAGCAGCCAAGCTCATAGTTACGAACGAAAACGAATTACAGATATCGAGGATATTACTCCAGTGGCTGTAGGTCAGGCCACGCCAAACTGTTTCCTACTGGCTGCATTAAGCCGTTACCCGGCTTTTTTTTTTCCATAGAATAAATCATATTTAACATGAATATATTCCTTTCATTCTGTATGGTATATGTTAGATGAATATTCCTTTCATTCTATACTTAACAGGTATTGATATTAACAGAAAAATAAATATAATCATGTAAAGTGTACTATTTTTATTACTTTAATAATGTATCAGGTTTTAATATCCATACCCGTTAAGTATAAAATGAAAAGAATAGTCATCTAACATATACCATACAAAATGAAAGGAATATAGTCATGTAACAATATGTTATATTCTATAATTAAAAAAACTTTCAATATCAATATCAATGAAATATAAAATGGAAGGAACATACTCATGTAAAATATAATATATTTCAAAAAAAAAAAATCAGCTTTTAATGTTATTAGTGAAAGGAATATTTCACCAATAGTTCTATCGACAATTGAACAGTCTACTACATCACGGATATAAGTTACGAATATTAATGGATATTCTAAGGATCTCAAAGGAGACCCAACAACCGAACGAAGCTACACCGCTGAGATGAATCCGCTTAAACATTTCCTCTGAAAACTGAAGGGATGCTCAACTGAATTCTTTGTCGTATATATTATGGAAATTTTTGTAAAGAGTTACAGATAACATTTTAATTTCCTCTTCAATGTTTTTGGCCTCCTCATCGGTCGGCGACTAAGTTTTATTTATTTCGAAATTCACGGAGCGACACCAGCAGGAAATTGCATAAACGATAGTATTTGAACCCATGGAATCTCTGATGGTAACAGCCATGTATAAAGCCCCCCAGGAGTGGAATTAACCCCTGGAATGGAATTAACCCAGGAATGGAATTAACCTCATGATAAAAAATGAATTCAGTTTTTGTAAAAAAAAAATAACTAAATAAAAAATAAACTTCCAGTATCAAAATTGAGGTTAGTTGCGGCCTGGATTTATACAGGGCATGTCAATACTAGAAAATATCGCTTTAATGAAAGGTAGCAACTAATATGTACAATTTTGTGTGCGATATTGGATATGTATTATAATATAAAATTTCTTACGATGTTTTATTCTTTTATTCTGAATAGTTTGGTCTTTTCTAGAAATTAATAATTTAACATTGCTGAACAAAGTTCGATTTTCAATTGAAAGCGCATTTACTATCATTCTTTTACAATGCTCTCTTAATAAAAAAAAATCACGTAGATATAAAGACAATAACCAATAGCAAAAAAAAAAAAAAGTTTAAACTGAATCATATTTCAAAGCCAATAATCCCCATAGAATATTACACCCAAGAAAAACATTCTCTCTCTCTCTCTCTCTCTCTCTCTCTCTCTCTCTCTCTCTCTCTCTCTCTCTCTCTCTCTCTCTCTCTCTCTCTCTCTCTGTGGAAAAAATCACACGAATCTACCAACTCATTTCGTCCAATTCTGTTCTTTCCAAAATTTGCATACGGATATATAGCCTCATACATACGGTGTCAGCGAAAAGTTCTGGGGAATAAAAAGGATTCAAGGGAATTTGTTATTTACATATTGCAAGCGATGCGTTGACGTGGTTGCGGTTGCTCAAACTCCTTTAAATTAGTATACCATAAACTCAAATAAGTTCGTAGGAACACCACACACACACACACACACACACACACATATATATATATAATATATATATTACTCCATACTTATAATTTGGATCCATAATCCATCCATACATTTATACGTTGAATTCAACATACACCTAATTCTATATACAATCTTTTCCCTCACTTTCTGCTAACTACCTCACTCTATCTATTCCATGATTCACGTCCTCTTCTCTCGTCCTACCATCATCACTAATACACTTGTTGTGAAAATACCTACTATATGTATTGCCCAGTTTCCTTCTTTGATCACATCCGTTAACAATCATTCTTCCATCCTGGTTTCCCCTCACCATCATAAACTTACTCTTGCTCACATTTATTCTTACCCTTCTAGTTATTACTATCAAATGCTTTCACTAATATCTGCAGTCTCTTCATTATTCCCAATTAATCATTCCACATTCAGATACAGGGAAACTCCCGTTTCCCTGTATCTGACTTCTCTCGTTATTCCATCCATTTAGATATTAAACAGACTGATCTACAGACCAACATTTATGCCAAACTAGTCACTCTCCTGTTTACATATTAAAAAACACGAGTTGCTTCTATTATGAACATCTGAATGACCTTTAATAACTCAACTTCTATGTACTATACCTTAGCAACTTTCTCACTTCAAACTCACAACTGTTTCGTTACTTTTGAGAGAGAGAGAGAGAGAGAGAGAGAGAGAGAGAGAGAGAGAGAGAATGTGCCGCTTAAAACATACACGTGCAGACTTACTTTCTAAGGGCTTGTATAGTAGCTGACAGTGTACCTTAATAAACTCTCAACATTTGAGTTCTGTTGGTAATTAGTCACGAACTTGCCCAGGCAACGAAAGTTGGAAGTTTCAAAATCTCTACCTTACTGTAGAAGAGACAACTTCATAAATCAGGCCACGAGGAACAACTTCAAGTTAAGGCAAAGAATAACTTCAGGTTTGGGCGAAGAACAACAACTTCGAGTTAAGGTCAAGGAGAACAACTTTCAGAGGAGAATGAAATTATAGCGTTTTATTATTATGTAAGGCCTCTTAAAAAAAATGATGCTATATAAGTTTACCCAAATGCCACACTACCTTTTATTACTTACAGTAAAAAAAGACATAAATAACTTATCAGCCTGACAAAAACTGTTATCTAAACCGAACAACCTGCCTCATTATCCACCTCTTAATAGCACTATTCTCTGCGGAACAATGCAATAGATAATTACTGACAATAGCATTAACGGGAGCAAACTGTTCTACCAACTGTCAAAGTTTGTAAATTATTAAATAGAATTAAGGCTTTGAACTCAATACTTTACTAGCTGAATCCCAAACAACGTAAACATATAGGAAAATATACAATATCGACCAAAAATAATCAATGCAACTGAGTATGGATAGATAAAATGCATGATTAGTGAGATCGTAAATGTATACATTCTTCGAACATGTCACTGAACTAATTTTTTACCTAGGAAATAAAGCTTACTTACTCTGCGGTCAGTCCCATCGTTTCGTTAACTTTGGTTCAGTTCAGAGTGTATATATATATATATATATATATATATATATATATATATATATATATATATATATATATAAATTAAAACTTGTATCTTGTATCTTTAAGCCTCTCATAGACACAATTTGCTACAAGTAGTCAATGTCTTTCCTGAGTAAGACTACAGTTTAAACAATATGCATGTTTTTAATATTGCACCATCATAGATAAATGACCCATTCCCTCGATGAACGTTGGGTGATTTTCTGAAAAGTTTTAGTAAAATGAGATCGGGTGACCCAGCCTTCCTAAAATTACGGTCCATCAGATAGCGCCAATTAATCAGGTCCGAAAGCTCACGAGAGACCTAACAAAGCCGGTATAAGCCTCCTGGTTTACTGATGCCTGGAGAAGAGTAATGATACAAAACAACCGACAAAAATACAACGGCAAAAAAAAAAAATAAATAAAAAATAAATAAATAAAATAAAAAGTCGTATGGACTTTTTTTTTTTTTTTTTTTTTTTTTTTCTTTTTTTTTTTTTTTTTTTTTTTTTTTTGGGGAGGAGAGAGAGATAGAGAGAGAAGAGAGAGAGAGAGAGAGAGAGAGAGAGAGAGAGAGAGAGAGAGAGCAAGTTTCTGATCAATACTGGAAAAAAATGTATTATTACATGACCAATGAGATGGATACATATTAATCAAAAGAGACTTCTTGAAATATGAATTTTTTTAGCATAGAATAGTTGCTAAAAATTATACATAACTAAAATGTTAAATCCTATAACCGACTAGTGGAGCTGTAAAAGGCAATCTAATCTATTAGCTCAGTGAATACCTATGAGCATGCACAAAAAATACAGAAATCCAAGTGTAACTGAGCATTTCACCAAAACATCATACATATAGATACACCTGCTCAACTTCTGCCAATCGATGATAGGAATGCAACAGTTGGCTTCTGACAAACAAGCTTTACTTGACACACGAAGCGCGAACTCCGGAATATCTGAAGATCCATGCAACACACTGCAATGGTTCGGTCATCAAATAACAAGTTTTAAGACGCACATTTGATCTGAAAACTGTAAAGTCTATTCAACTTTAAGAGTGAAGAAATGTTT
>NC_061096.1:36650795-36653295 GCF_015104395.2 Macrobrachium nipponense
TATGAGGCCACAAGACGATTTTGAAAGCAATGATTACAAACAAAAACAAAAAACAAATAATTTGAAGGAATAACTTATTCGTAAATTAATCATTCATTCTATTTAAAAGATAATATCTGGCCAACCGCCATCACGGTATTCGTTGATAAATGATGTGATAAAACTGCTGACTGTAAAAAGAGGGAAAAGGGGAACGAAGATAGATGATCTGAAGTGGAGAGAGAGAGAGAGAGAGAAGAGAGAGAGAGAGAGAGAGAGAGAGAGAAGGTAGGGGGTTGAATGGGTTCTCAATTGCAGGCTGCCTACAGATATGTACAGAGAAGAACTGTGTGTCAATGTTACTTGAAAGGAAGATTAACAGACACTGTAAAGTGTGTATCACGCGCATGCGCAGCATATGGAGGAAAAATAAAATAACGGTCAAGTTACTGTGGCCCTATTCAGTTGGGGAGTGAGATTGCCTCACTGGCAGAGAGAGAGAGAGAGAGAGAGAGAGAGAGAGAGAGAGAGAGAAACTGGCAGGAAAGATACAAGAACAAACCCATTTCCGAGAACGGAATTATTGTTGTAATACAAATTTCGCAACGGCATTTGGAAGGGTTAATCATTTCAATTTCTGTACCAATTGTTGGACAAACATTATCAACAGACTACGCGCCGCAATCATATAAGAAAAAAAAAATGGCCTCTCTCTCTCTCTCTTTCTCTCTCTCTCTCTCAGAGATTTGTTTCCGTGCTTTTCTGAAATACTGGACGTGTTTTTTTTTATTCTTTTAGCGAAAGGCTGCGATGCAAGGCTATCGCATATCCAAGTTTAATCAAGCATTTTTTATATCTGTCTCTGGATTCTCAACTTGAAACAAATAATTCCTGGAGCAAATTTAGGATCAGTCACTGTAAAAAATGGTCCAAATATTTTTCGTTACATCATCTCGGTTAATTCATGAACGCATTCACAATCATGATAATATCCACTACACATAAGTTACGTTAGGGATCATCTTTACCTCATCAAAATGAAAAAAGAAAATAAAAAAATTCTGACTTACCTTTCACCATATATAATTTAAATAAAAACAAACCTACTGAACTTCTTTAGAATCTCTCTCTCTCTCTCTCTCTCTCTCTCTCTCAATAAAAAATGACCTTCCCACTTGTCGCCTTGCATAATTCCCAATCTGAAAAGGAGAGTCATCAGTGATATCTAATACTGAGTCTTAATTAGAACGCGTCAGTGAACAAACACAAGCTTCTAAAGGATATTCAACAAAGGGGGAAGGTCTGCATGATTGCAGAGGGGCGTGATTGTCTCCCTATAAAGTTAAAGGCGATAGGAGGGGATCACAGGATCTCTAAAACACAAAACAATCTTGGGGGAAACCTGCTAGCCCTTGGACTTCGGGAGAGTGGCTGTGGTAAGCTATGGGTACTGAAGTTGTTTTCTATAAAAAAAAATGAGATTTGTTCTGATAACAAGCAATTGCTGTGACTATTATTATTATTATTATTATTATTATTATTATTATTATTATATTATTATTATTATTATTATTATTATTATTATTATTATTATTATAAAAGTAGTTTAACCAGACCATTGAGCTGATTTTCAGCTCTCACAGGGCTGGCCCGAAGGATTAGATAAAATGCCAGGTCTAGGCCTGAGGCCAAGAAAACTGGGACCAAATAGGTCATTCAGTATGATCCAGTATAAATTAAGATTAAATAATATCAAAACTCTTGCTGGCTAAAGAACTGAACATTACACAGCTAACCCTCGTGAATCAATGAACCAAATAAATACAAATACAAATATATATATATATATATATATATATATATATATATATATATATATATATATATTACATACATACACGCATATATATATATATATATATTTTAATTTTAATATACTATATATATATATATACATACATATCCATACATATATATAATAATATCAAGTATATATAAAATATGCAGAGAGAGAGAGAGAGAGAGAGAGAGGAAATGTTCCTTAACTTCTCGAATTAATGCTCCTATATTTGCTAATAGAAGTTTGACTATCAACCATCAAGAAGACCAAAGAAAAAAATCAGAGAACTTCCCTCACACTTCAAAGGACTTACACAAATGATTACTTGAATTGGTAATTACGAGACCCAAACGACTATTAGACGATGCCACCTCCATCTTCTCTGAGCCACAAACGGCGGCCAGGCATAATAAAAGCGGACAAAGTACCGGAATGCATTCTCATCCGAATAATGCTGAGCTCAAGTTCCCTGTCCTAAAAGCTCACGAATTGAAAGCAGACACAAAAATGGGATCGTTTGCTGGATAAGGATGAAACTTGAATTGCAATGTCTATTGCAATGTCTATTGCAAGTTTCTGAGCAAGGTGTCTTGTTTATTGAGGTTGCTAGGTTAATGCTCAATCTCCTACAATGCTGTGTTTGTGGTGTTGGTCATTAACTCTTGCAGTTACCCATTCAAG